>NC_056741.1:656295624-656350624 GCF_019279795.1 Protopterus annectens | reverse complement strand
GGCATATTCTCCAACACCAAGAATCATCTGATCTTGCACACCTATCAACATAAGTCAACCAACTGTTTAGTAAACCAAATTCTGTAGACTAAACAAATGTTGACAACTCCATTGTTTGAAAATGTAATGACAACCATATCTATCTATTGATCTACTGATATATCATTATCTCTCTCTCTCTCTGTATATATATTATGTGTGTGTAGAGAATACGTATGGTACATGCGTATACCTTTATAGATAGTTAAATATGATAGGCTACATGGCTTCAAGAGAGAAATGCAAGAAACTAGAAATCCAGACAGACACCGAAAAGTGCAATCCCAAAACTATAAATGTCTAGGCAAAGAAAAGCTGTCAGTAAAATACAAAAAGCTATTTGATAGTGAATTTCTCCTCTTGCACCTCATGGCACGAGGACTGTGCTCCTTTACCTCAACTATTTATACAAGCTAACATCCAAATCACCATACATCAGATTAAGGGGAAGTTTTCTAAGATACCTTAGTCTCTTTCTTAACATATGTATCATATTACAGGTCACAAGTGGATGGCAGTTCTGCCCATATGTATATATATATAGTTGTGTGTGTGTGTGTGTGTGTGTGTGTGTGTGTGTGTGTGTGTGTGTGTGTGTGAAATATTTCAGTAATAGTTGAACTTTGTCTTTACATTGGCTTTCAATGATGGTTAGTGTTGATGTGACACCACCCGACCCAATGCGCAAGAATGGGAAAAAGGGGGTTATGGAGACATGAATGGATGGATGGATGGATCGTTTGATGGAGATATGATCAATGCTCAAAGAAGTTAACCCTCACTCAGCTGATCATAATTAATAGATATGTTGTGTGTGTGTGTGTGTGTGTGTGTGTGTGTGTGTGTGTGTGTGTGTGTGTGTGTGTGTATATGAGTGTTTGTGTGTGTGTGTCTGTGTCTCTATGTTGAAGCATCCACACACACCTTCCACATGTAACAATTAACTGTAAACCTACCCCTAGCCCTAACTCTAATTCTACACATTAAGTTACTAAATAACCTTTCCTTAACACCCCTCAAACCTTTAAATTACAACATTGATACTACACCATTAAATGTAGAGACAGTGGTCAGTGATCAGGATGTTGAAAATAACCTGAACTTTGACTACCTTGTGTTTACTGTCCTTGCAAAACTTTTTTTGTTGTACAGCTTATAAGTAATGGCAAGGCATCCAGGTACAAGAAGGTAACTGTTCCACTGAACTTGGCTTTTATCAAACCAGTCATTAGTTACAATGCAACCTTCAGAATTTACCTGACTAGACATTTAAAGCAGATTGAGAGACTATATGGGGTTCTTTAAAAAAGAATACAGGGAGTAAACTACAAGTCCTATGTAGACAATTTCAAAGCCCTATCCCTGTACTCAGTATCCTACAGACTGCTACATAGTGATGTATACCTAGCCTACAAGGCATCCTCTAATCACACACTAATGGATTTGTTGCATATGCACTTATGAAACAACATTAAATAAGCATTCTAAGAAACTAAACCTTGTTTGCATCATAAACTGGCCACATTAGAGGGACAGGTTTGTGTCTCAAAGATTATTCTTTCTGTGGAAAAGACTTCCATCCACATGAAACAATCCTCATCCCTAACCATATTCAAATGTAACTTGGACCAGTAGATGGGAACTCACTAATTTACTCCTGGTTTGGCAAATATGCCCCTAATGGATAGTATCAGCCTGTGAATGCTTGATGTGTATAAACTTATATCACAACTTCCTTGGGGTATTGACACATGACAGCAATATTTTGGTAATTTGCAGTAAACTTGGCTAGGCTTAAAATGGCTGTTGGGATGACAGGCTAATAACCATCTATGAACCTGTAACAGTACCACTATAAAGACAGCACTTGATCTCAGTTTGTAGCTAGGGTTTACTGATATAGGTCTTATTTTAGAGGGAGAAAAGTATTCAATGTTTTGTGACTCAATCTTAGTAGTCATTCAATGTTTTGGGATTCTGTCTATTTTTCATACGACTTGAGATTTTCTCCTTTATGTATTCAACATTTCCTGGTAGATATTTTAATTGTCAATATTTAGGACTTTATATATTTTTATGTCAATATATAGGCTGTCAATATTAAGATCTTTAGAGATTTTTAAAAGTATATATATATATATATATATATATATATATATATATATATATATGAGAGATCTTCAAGATGCAGTTATCAACCATCAAAAACATTAAGAACTCTTCTTACATTGATTATACTGTAAGATCAATTATCCAACAATAGCAATAACCACAGAGAAAGCCAGTATAGCTAAATCACCCACTGGATGTCAAATGAAAAAAGAAGGAAGAGGGTTCTTCTACCCTGCAGTCACATGTATTCTTTTAAATTTCTCTTCTGTACACTAGTGAGTTTGCCTCTTTTTCATATATTTCACCAACTTTCATATCATCCATCTGCCATTTCTTTCCTATTTGAGGATTCTCATCTCTTACTTTATTGAGATTTCTTTCGCCCCTGCTTCAATGTTTAACCAAACAGCTCAGTGTGTTTCATACAAGTCATATAAATCATATGTCTAAATAGTCCCTTTCTCATTACATTACTAATGCAATGAAAAGATGAAAAAAAGCATTTCCAGTGGCGAACATAAACAGCTTCATCTGATGCCATTACATTTCCCAGTGTCTGTCTATTTAACCTGTGCTACTTTTCCTGCGTATTCCTAAATATATGAGCCCTCTCTACCTGACCACATAATTTCAACTCATTTCAGATCTCCATGCTCTGCCTCTCCTTCTCTTCCTCTTGTTTATCTATCATATCTTCTCCACCCTGGCCCTCATTTACTGAATTCCATATAACCCTCTGTACTTCTTCCAAAAGCCCATAGCTTACTGCTCTCATTTTCATCTTCTAGCTTGTTGCAAATAACTTCTTTAGTCACCTTGTTTTACAAACAGCATTTCTTCCTATTATTAACATATTTCTCTATTTTCCCACTGATGATCACGTTCTACGTAGTCTAATTGCAAAAATAAATTACTCAGATAACTTCCACTGTTATTTTGAAGATCTCTTGAAAGACCTACATCGAGTCTTACAGTCACATTCATATACTCATTGCATTTTATTTTATTAACATACACAATTGTGGAAAAAAAGCTGTCTATATAATTATAATCTCAAAATGATTAACATCTTGAATCATCTAAAACTAGAGTAAACTAATAAGATAAGTGTTTAACAATACCATACAAGTCTGCACTCCTAGTGTCATTACAGTTATTGCATCAGTTTTTATTTATTGCCTACCATGCTTCCAGGAAATAATTAAAGGGGAAAATCAGTACCTAGTTTCTTAGATATTGCATTCAGGAGATCTGTAGAAATCTGAATTAGTAGTCAGTCTACTGAATGTATTCTGTATTTCATCATGTGTCTGATAGACATAGTTTCATTAAAAATATGATGCACATAAGGGAATTTGCTGCATACTGAAATTCATATTTGAAATCATCTTGTACCTTATGATTTGCTGTCCAGCTTTAGCCTGAGATATGTTATAAGTGCTAAATAAAATGGAACATTATCAGGTGTAGTATGGTAATTAAGCAATGTTAAATAGAATTACATGATGGCAAATATGAGCTTCTTTTGAAGCCAAACAATATATATCTGTATCTATATTTTATCAATATCGATATATATATATATATATATATATATATATATATATATATATATATATATATATATATATATATCTATATATATATATATATATATATATATAGGTCCCCTACACATGGTTGAAATTTCACAAAGCTGAAGACCATATGATTGACTTTTCAAAGATCGACCATGCGGAACAGGCATCTCCGTACAGTGTGGAATGGAAAGATCTCCATCTTTCGCACTGTAGTGTGATCTCGGAGTTGGTATACAAGGGGGTGCAGGGGGGCTTGCCCCCCTGCTAGCAATGTAAAGGTTGGTGATTGTTGTGTTTTTTTTTTCTTTTTTTTTAACATGATCAACATTTCAAAAGTAGAGCATATGCTCTCGGCCATAAGGTCTTCGGCTTTTTGAAATGTTGGATCATGTATAGTATATATATATATATATATATATATATATATATATATATATATATATATATATATATACCTTTACATAATTAATTTACTGCAAAGTACACTGTTTTCTCCAATTTCCTATGTTATCCATGTTGTTTCTTGTTGTCTGATAAAAAGAACCGGATGGCAAATACAGACTGTTGGCAACATATGAAAAATGTGATCCCAAGCAATTATGCAAATGAATATAAAATTATATTAGACATTATTTTGTCATTTTAACTACTTGTTATTCTTTTTATGTGCTTATTCTTAAAGTAATTTAGCTTATATTCTCAAATGTTATAAAAATTTAAACAGGAGTTCCAAAATTTAAACTCCATGATAAATTGGATATTCCAAATCTTGAAGGTATTTAATGCAAGTTATCATTATGTGTTTATAAATGTAGATGAAATAACTAAAACTGGCTGATCCTGGTATCATTAATTTTAGTGGATGCCATTTTTTTGAACAATCAATCCCAATTCTGATAAATTTCTTCTCAAAGACCTTTGCTTTCGCATCTTATTTGTCTTGTTTTCTCGTTGTCATAGAAAGACAAGAAAATACACTACGTTAAACGATAGTAAAGACTGATTTTATGCCAGATAAGCATGTGTCTTATAGTAATAAATTAAACAAATGCATAAAAATGCAGAAATGTTTCTTGACTGAAACTTCTGATTGCCATTTGAATTGTAAAGCAGTTAAAGTGATAATGAAATAAGTTTACTGCATTTATAATGTTTTTCAGGGTATAGATTTATGTTAATGTTTTATGCTTAGTGCTTAACTTTACAATATATTTCAGGTTTTCTTGCCAAACATTTTCTTGGTATTATAATTATAATAATTAGTTGAGTACATGCATTAGTGTAATGTTCACATGTGCCATTTTCCTCCATTATTATACTCCATTAAATTAAAATGTATCTTTAAAATTAAGCTTCTTTGTTCTGCAGTAAACTAGTTTATGGGTAATCTATTTGCAAAGTTACATACAATGCTTCTCACTAAACTGCCAAAATTCTACTTAAGTTCTAAGATAAGAATGGCACTCAAATAAGATCCTGTAAACTTATTCACCATATAAATGTTTCCATCCTTCCTCCTAGATGTAGCACTCAGCTAATCATTTAGAAAAGTTTTCAAACAGTTCCTTTCCTGAAATCTGAACTTTATTACTTTTGTAAGAGGAATACATATCTAACATTTGTCTTTATTAATATGCAGAGCAAAGTAGGGGCTAAAGATTGCAAATATCTGAAATTTAATTTTGTTTGCTACAAGACTGTATTAAAGTGTTAAGGAATTTATTTTCCTAAATACCCATGGAGCACTGGCCAAACATTTATTTTATTATCATGATTATTATTATTATTATTATTATTACTATTATTATTACTATGAGTATTATTATTATTATTTGCTAGATTTAGCATTAGAAATTATATGCTCTTGGTTTAGTCTCAAGGAAAGTGTACTACAGACTAAGTTACAGAAACCTTCCCAAGACTAAAATAACTCTCATCTATGTTGTCTATTTCAGTCTTGTCTCAATGGACTATATCTAGTAAGTATGAAGACAGTTCAAATTACTTAGTCATTTGTTATTTAAGTATTTCATATTTATTTAAGGTTGTCTTTACTAAAATCACCCAGAAACAATGTACATTAAGTTATCATGAAATAGCAAACATTCTTCCTAGTCAATATTTTCATTCTGCAATCCAATCCTTACCATGCACATACAGGGGAGAAAATTCAGTATGGTTTTCTCACTGTAGAGAGCATTAACATGTAAATGAAATGGCATATTCAGTTTTATTTTAATTTTTCATTGTTTTCATGATTTAATAACCTTTGGATTAACCTCTGTCTCTCTTGGTTTGACGCAAATGTGAGCATGTACTTCTCTACTATAGCTTTTTACAGTATTTCTGCTTAATAATATTGTTGTCTGTAAACCTTATTTACAAATATATAATTTGCTTACCTGAGACAATGACTTTTGTCCCCTTTCCAAATAAGCTGTGAGCATAGCTACACCGTGAACAGTAATATGTCCCAGAATCATTCCTCATGGTGTTATTTATAAATAAATGGCATTCTTTTAAAAAAGCACCTCCTGTTGTGGTGAGCCTTCTATTTGTATCAACTCGCTGAGGTGCTTCTGTGTGTCGCTGAATGAACCACACGATCTCATAGCAAGAAGTAGCAGCACCTTCAATGATACAGGTGATGTTAAGAGCGTCTCCAATGCTGACCTTCACAAAAGGTGGATTCTGCACCAACTCAGTCATCAAGGCTGAAAAAAAAAGAAACACAATGTGAATTATTAACACTGTCCTCATTGCAGCATGCTTCAGTGTTCATGAATTTTGAGAAAGTAGTCTACTGAAAACATAAAAATCCTCCCAAAATGCATAATTTGTCTTATATGACATTTGTGCAGCTCCTGAAAACATAAAAATCCTACCAAATGCATAATCTGTCTTATGTTATATTTGTGCAGCTTCTTTTCAGTCTTAGTTATATAACAGATAGATACAATACAGAATAAGTGTCTGTAAATATTCTAAAAGTTTGTTTTTATTGCTTTGTATGTGCAAAAATACAATAAATGCTTATATTTGTGATCATCAACCAATTTTTCAAGCAAACTTTGTGATTCTTACAAGGTAACCAGAGAACCAACAGCAACACCTTCCATAACATGTTATAAAGTAGTTACACTTCAGCTGAGATTCATGTACTGTATGTTTCTCTGTGTAGGTACAGTGTAGAAATATGAAAAACAAGAAGAGCAACTGTAAGCTGTCAAAGTTTCTGTCTTACCAACGCAATAGCCTCACTTGATTAGCCTGTGGTTTGTAGTGGAAAAATAGCACAACACAGCTTCCTGTTGTTATACATGATTTCAGGTTTGTTCATGATGATACAGTCAGGAACATATAACATAAATGCACATTGAAGCAAGTATTTTAGGCTGCAGGTCTGACTAATTTTAATGGCGGTGGTTTATATTTAGGATTTACTAAAATACAAATGTATCTACTTTTATTTTTATTTAGTTTGTATTACAATCCAGTTATGTCTCTCTCACAGTTCATATTATTTAAACAGTAACTGAACAAAGTTTATTGGCTCTCTTGGTGTTCCTATGAACAGATTAAAGTTGATTAATTGCTCTTCAGTATACAACTGTCCTATAATACAAAAAGTAAATGAGACAGTCTTTCTTTATGAAAAGCAGTTGTTTTACAAAATACATTTTCATTTCTAAGACATTAAATTATTTGCTAATTTTTAAAGTTGCTACATGGGTTTTAGAACTTCATTATTTAGTGCACACAATCAATTTTCCGTGTTTATTATGGGTAACGAAAAATATTACTGTAAAAAAATTAATACAAAAATATTGATTTTTCCCTGATATACTACACATAGCTAACACTCAGATTTGCTCTTATGTTTTTCTGTGCAGTTGTCATGCTAAATTACTTTCCATTCTGTATATTGTTGTGAGCTACGTAATCAAGTTGCTTGTGATTTTTAACAATCAATAATAATGCCTGCCAATGTTTTGACTTCTTGTGGAGTAATATAATGATAATGTATGTTTCATTTCTGAATTTTATTAGAATATACAGAGAGTATCATGCCAGATGAGCTGCTTTTGACTTTTATATTTCATTATATGTACCACTGTATCAAGAACTGATATTCTGAGCAAAAAAAAAAGTCTAGCATATCTTCCTTTGAATTAGTATTGAAGGATATGTGTTCCCTTATCCATGTGATCATCAAAAAGATTGTCACAATCTCTAGCATGCAAAATGCAGACACACTTCTATCAGATTACTTAAGTAAAGCTGAATTTGCATTCCTGCTTTTGAACACCAACATAAGAAACATAAACATGGATTTTTCTTTTGTTGTCTTTGACCTGTAATCTGACCCAAAGAGTGGCTTAAGTGTGAAATCATGAAACTTTCAAAAGTAGCTGTCTTTGTCTTGAGAGTAGGGATAGAAATAAGTAAATAAAGGACCTGCCACCTTCAGTCATGTACGTATAGTAGCATTGTATGTTTGAGCAGTACAGAACAGGAAAATACATTTGTATTAACTCATTATACCTACACTTCATCCAACTGTCTCACACATTTTTTCACTGCATGAATATGCTGATTCTTCGCCTTTTTTTCTCTGACTCTCCTTTGCTAGATTCTCTCTACTTGGCACTAAATACTTCCCATGGGGTAGGAAACCTACACCTACAAGGTATTAGAATGCTTACACTGGTAAGAAGGATGGGGTGCTTCTTGGCAAGGTTTAAAACAGAGAGTGAGTAGTGCATAATCTTGCAGGGCCACCATAATATGCTGGCAAATCTGTGCCTCACTCAAGGATATCTAGAAGAACAAGGTCTGATACTAGTGAAATGGTGCCACTTATACAATGAATGCAAAGAGTATTATTTTTACATTGTATTATATATATATATATATATATATATATATATATATATATATATATACTCGTGATTTTACATATAGTGTAAATAAGATGCTAATATGGTCACAGTACCATCTCATATGGATGCTTCTTACATGTATAAAACGAGTTGTAACTAGACATTGCCAGTTAAGTGAACTACAGTAATGTAGAGAAAATATCTGCAACATGAAATGCATCTATGGAAATCATGACTACTAAATTGAGAGATGGCAGCTTTACATCAATAAAATAAATACATTCATACTAGACCACAGAAAAATAGGGAATAAAGAATCTTTAAGCGACATTATGTTCTTACTATTAATTTATTAAAACTCATGGTTATTTCTGTTTTATTTATTTGTTTCTTTGTTTGTTTTCTTTTATTAATCAGGTAAGAAGTCAGACCCAAAGACTATTTTCAGCCATAACCAGGGCCACAGTTCAAAAACAGAAACAGATAAACAACACAAAACTGAATTAAATTCACATAGCCAAGCTGTCCACATAATACTGTGAGTGCCATAGCAATAAATATATGAAGCAGCAGAAAATGCTCTTGTGATATTTGCAATGGTACCCTTGATAAATGTGTAATGCAAGTTTAGTATTAGTAGCAAAAGAGACATATGTTAAAAGATCTGATTAGCTATTGGTTAGTAGGAGAATCACTAGCAGAACAGTAACACAATGCATAACATCAGTAATTAAGAAATAAACAATTGAAACAACAAAATTAAATTATTTGTAAAGCGAAAATATACAGTTCGAGTGGTAAATGTACCATTTGTGTATATTCATTGCTAACTATCAACTAACTTTCATAAATGACAATTATTTGTTTTGTGTCTTTCAAGTCTAACATTTTCTCAAAATGTGAAGATATACATTTAACATTACAACAGATATTAATCAACATAATTTTGTCAAAGGTAGCAATCATTCATATACAACAATAAGCACAGAGTATTTGTAGTTATTGAGAGTAAATCAGGAGTATCTGAGATGCAATAATAAACACACCAAAAGGCAAGAAAAATATAAAAATTATCCAGTGTCTCAAAAGCATTCATATTTTGTATTCTTAGTTATGCAGACCTTTTGCTTTTATCTGAAATCAGATTGATCATTGTTTTAGTTTGTCTGGAAATTCATTCCAAGCGGCTGTTGCAATTTTACTAAAGGTTCCTTTTTTGCATGTTAAATTAAAACTTGTTCTAAACAGCTGGATGGAATCATAGCTTCTTAGCTCACTGTGTCATGCAGACAGATTTTAGTTTTGATCAAGAGTTAACATTTAAATTTTGCAGAGTTACATAAATAAGTGGAACATGGTTCTTGAAGTGATAGGTAAGTGAACAAATATCAGAATTCTATTTTCAGTGATTTGCACCAAATTACAGTTATGGGTAGAATACAGAGCTGGGATAGGCAATGCATTCTCCGTTTTAGGTGATGGAACATTTATCAATATGACATTTGAGCTTCCAAACAGAATTTGTAAGCAACCTTTAACTGATTCAGTATTTTGTTAGATATTAGTTTGGTATACTAATTGAAAGAAAGGTTTTGATATAATTCAACACCTAGATATTTCTGGTGTATGACAGGGTATTGTTACTCCAAGTGTAAGTGTAATAGAAAAAGCAGGGATTGTTTTAGTTCTTTAGCCTGTGCAAAATGACATCAAAATAGATTTCTCCCTGGGACTGAAAATGTTCTTTTTTTTTTTTTTTGTTTTTGCCCAGTTGTACTTTCCTGATCAATAAATGCAAATAAATAAACAGATGTATACAGTGCCTCATATACCACTGGACATACTTTCCATGAATCACACAGGATCTCAGTTTAACTTCTTGACCAATTAATACATTCTTACACTTCTGATCTTGAAACTTGGTTAGATATTGGAATCTTACTCTTCTCCTGTTTTGAATTCTGACAGGCTTCTTTAGTGTTTATTTTAGTAGCATTTTTGATTTCCTAACTTCTTTCCAGTATCTTTTTTACTTTGCTTTGATTCTTCATTATGGATATTGATAATTTGTTTTCTAATGTTTTACCCATTCGTGAATGAGCAGGTAAGAGATTAGGATTCTGCAAAGGGTTACTGTTATATTCTAAATCTGTAAGATTACAGTCTTCTATTCTCAGTGTTTTTTTTCTAATCAGAATTTTCACTGTTTGAATATTTCACCACCTATCCTCCACAACCAAATGACCTTGTAGTTATATGCTTGCATTCCTACTGTTTCAGTTTCATACTTTTGAACTGCAAGTATTGTGTAATATTACAGCTTTACATATGCCTTTCTTGAAAAAATACATTTTATTGCACTTATCACACTGGTACTTATATTATTTGCTATTCACATCATAATATTTGAAGTAATAATCTGTACAAACTAAGTACATTGCATTTTTCAAATGAAACAATATTGTGCTTCTTCCACATCATGTATGAATGTATTCTGCACTATTAGGGTAACCTTGCACATACCAGCAAATATTTCTATATTAGTTAAATTGTTATTATAATACATATTACAGACACCACAATTTTGAGCTCTTTGTTCTAGCTTCTAGTGGGGTAGAAATTCCTGACCAATATATATATATATATATATATATATATATATATATATATATATATATAAAATGAGTCTTTCTCTAACCCTGCACTGCAGTTACCAAAACATTATTTGTGTATCTTTTCAAACATATCTTCCCTTAGTTGGTTGTGTATAATGATTTTGTCAGCTTGGAACATTAAGCACTAGATACAACTTATTTCCTCCATGTTTGAAAAATAACTCTGGATTTCTTTTCTGTTATTTTCCATTTAGTACATACTGTCATTGTCATTTCTTTTAGTAAGCATTTTCAAATCAGTGTCAGTCTATAAAAGTAATCCTATCACTTTTTTTTGGTCTATATTTTTATGCTCATAATTCATGATTCTGCTGTAAACAACTCTTTACCTGGTCTGTATTATACTTTTAGGTCATACTTTACAAATTCACTAGCATCATAGGTAGTATCTGATGTGACTTCTACAGGCAACTTTTGAAATTTCTAAATATTCTTCCCCATTTGTATACCTTCAGTGAGTATCATCAGCTGCCTTACAGTCACTCTAATTACCTCTAACTTAACTGTCCCTGGTGCTATCCCTGGGGTTGGGACCACTATGGCTGTATTCATGTAGGGAAGGAGAATTAGAAACATGGAGTAGTGCAACCCTAGCAGTGTTGCAAGTGTCACATATGATGTCCATGTATGCCAGGGATTTTTTAGACCCTGACTGAGCAGTGTTGCTTAAGATCTTGCACATTACTGCATGCAAGGTTGACTATCTCCCACTTCTCTGGTTTGCCAAATTCAATTGCTATCTGTGTTGTGTTTATAGTACTACCTGCATTACTGGAAGAGTGTTAGATCATAGGCAGAAACCTCCCATTCTCCATCCTAGAATTGGTGAACCAGCTATTGCTCTCCTTCCAAGCCCTTCCCAACCTTGTTCTGACAATGGCTAATCTGATAACCAAACTCTTGTCTGGGTGGCAGTCAGGACTCCATCCATCACTGCCAATGACCCACTGACTCTATTGCCTTGCTGAGAATTGCAATTCCTAACTTTGGTCATGGTTTTCTTCTTTTTGCTATATAAATTATTGATATTAGGATTCCACTAGAGTTGCTTGTTCTTTGAGTTAGGCCTGTACTTATTCTGAGTGGGAACAGCATCCTTAATAAAGTTGTTTACTTGGTGGTATAAGGCTTTCTGTGAACAATTCTGCATAGAAAGCAGAGTTCATTCTGTTTATGGGGATGTGAACTGTCCCCAGGGTCTCACTCAGTAGTAGGATGTTTGCTTTTGAATAATTCCTACACATCGGAGAGTTAGATGGTGGTCACAGGTTTTAGTTTAATTTCAAAGAAATCATATCTATGATCCAAACTGACAAGTGAGGATATTACACACTGTTGTATGCAAAGCTCCCTCCTGTTTGTGATGATCAGGTGAAGGATGCTGGCACTCCTAGTGGGTGTACAGGATACCTGGTCCAAAGCTTTTGTGTTGACAAAGTTCTTGTATCACTGGGCCTGTATATTGGAAGTTGCATATTTAACCAATTTATATTAGGGTACTTGAAGTTGCCCATGAATATACTGCTGGGTTCAATACAGAGTGACTCCAGTACATGTAAGTAAATGGTATGGGTATAGTGAGTCAGAAGAGGACCTATAGCTCACAATCATATGGTATCAGTCTTTGGTTATGTTGAGATGGACATGGAGAAGCACAAGTGAGTCATAATGCTTAATCAATCTTGAGATGTGACTGTTTTTGATGAATACAGAGACAACTCCACCTTTTTACCCCTTCATGCACATTATCTTGCAAAGTTAGCCTTTACTTCACATACCATAAACTTTACTTGCACTTTCATAACATAAACATATTCACAAAATGTCTCATATCTATGTGATAAATGATAACTATTTATTATCAAAACAAATCACTTTTACTCATCAGTAAATCCTCCAAATCAATATACTCATAATCTACTTTCTGATAATGTCAGAGCTTCTGTGCCATTTTAATTGGAATCCACCTGCAATGCAACCAATTTGTTTACATCATATGTACTTCTGTTACCATTTTTAAGCATTTCAAAACATTTCCTTTTTTATAACACAGTTTCTATTAGGTTACATATTAACACAACAGTTTCTTTTTAAAGCTATACTGATCTCAGTCATAGTTATAAACTTTCCAGGAAACTGAGCCATTCTTAGAAATCTTATTAATGCCTGCTTGTGTGTTGGCTTTAACATTTGTGCTATTATATGTTTTTCTGAGTCTGGCTTGTCTCTTCTACATATGACCCATATATATCAAAATTGTCACTCCTAGTGTACATTTTGTCTGTTTAATCATTTATGTTTACAACTCCTGCTAAACCTTCAAATACCAATCAATTGCTATTTAAATTACTTTTGATGCTGATGACATACCAAAAGGAAATCCAAACACCTAACCCTTCTTAAAGGGATATTAAATGTGGACAACTTTAATCCAGCTTTGTCTTGAATCTAACACAGAAAAGAACTTTGCATTTGACATAGTTGAGACTATGTCCCTAAATGTAAGTAATGAACAATTATCTCCTTCAACCGCTTTATTCATATATTGTTCTTTCAATCTCTTTATTCAGATCTTGAAGAGTAATCTAAATGCAAAATTCATCCTGCTTTACAACAGTAACCATATTATTCAGATATCCTGTTTGACCTCTCTCTCTCTCTCTCTCTCGTTCTTAATACCACTTAAGCTTTCACTCTATTTATGTTCCTGCAATGTCATTTCCATAGAGTTATTGGTAGCTTTCATGGATAATGTGTTAGAATAGGATCTAAACATATACAAATATGATAGTGTCTTACTATGGTACCTAAGCTTGAAATGAAGTCAGCATTTTATGCAAGATACCCTTTCTATAGCTCTGTTCATTATGTAAACTGTTACTGCAATATATGACTCTAGGTGTGTGTGTATGTGTGTGTGTGTGTGTGTGTGTGTGTGTGTGTGTGTGTGTGTGTGTGTGTGTGTGTGTGTGTGTGTGTGTGTGTGTAAGCATACTCTTCAACTGAAACAATTAGTTGTTCCTATATTGATCTATACCAAATTGTCAAAAAACAAAACATTGATTCACAAAAAAAATAAAATACTTTTTGCAGGGGGAGCTGCACCACCACCACATTCTAATTATATATAGCATCTCTGAGATAACAATACAGTGGGGAAAAGGCATATTCTCCAATTCCCACTGTTTGGTAATCTTGTACTGGGAAAGGTATATTGTAATCAGTTGATATTCATTCAGCTGAAATGGCTTTGCCAGTTGTCAGTGACCTTCCATTTCAAGTAAAAGTAGTGCTGTCATACATATATATATATATCTGAAGAAATCAATCAGATGAATTGAATATTCAGTGATTAAATGTGACTGCATTGTGTTTGTGTAAGAAACATTGCAATTCTGAACTTTGAATTTAAGCCTGGGGAAATATGTTCATTTTCTATAATTTGCCACCTTACTTCATTAAATAAAAAGTAATACCCAGTACTGCGCATAACTTCAATATTTTCTCTTCACTTATAATGTCATCATGTAGAGATTTTAATGTACTTGTACAATGTGGTCTAAAGACTTCTACACTTTGTGTAACAAAGATGTTATTTGATGTTGGCACTGAATTTTCCTTTTGTTTTCCAAACATAAAGAAACTTGCACAGGAACATAATGCAAGGTATTCCATACAAAATGTATCAGATTGATTAAAAACATTGTCTACCAGTTAGAGCATAAACAAAAAAAGATTTGCTAACTTGATTTATGGATACACAGTTTTTGTAACTATTGCATCTTTATGTACATTCTATAATATATGTCTTTATATTCTCAATCTGCAAAAACAATCGCCGGTGTATATACAGAATTTTGCAGCTGTTGCATCTATATATACATTCTTTAGATTTAGATTTAGATTTGTAGTCTGTAAAAAATCTCTACTATTTATATCTTGTTTACCAATAATTTGTTTAATGAACTTATCACTAATTATTATATCTTAATCTGTATAAAAAAATAATGAACTTATGACTAATTAATATACCTTAATATGTAGAAAAAACCTGCCTTAGCAAATGTATATCATTGGCATATGTGGTATTGAAGACAAATGTCCATCATTCATTTATGAATAGCAGTCTTTGCTTGCTATATGAGATATCTCCTTTCAAGTATTTCTTCAATGCATATTTTGATTGACATATCTACTAGACAAATAAATACATGTCTACAAAATCTGGCTGATACAGAAATATTACAAGAAACCCAAATAGAATGTACTTTTGAAATATTATGCTTAGTAAAAATCAGATGACAGATGTAATTTAGTATCCTTTTCTTGTCCAAACACCTCTGATAGATATAACTCAAATAATCCTCATTGATAAATGCTAATGTCTAAAACAGTATGTTACATTATTTGCAGAAAAAATATAAGTAAACCAATCACATTATTATTAAAAAAAATCATAGCAGTTCTGCAATGATTCTTAACTACTCTGTAATTTTAATTATATCATCAGTAAAGCAGTGTTAAAAAATAAATCACTTGTAAGAACAGAGTCTTCTCTTCTGAATAGGAAGCAATGTTATTGTCATAACTAGCAGTTAGGATGGCACCCATAGTGGTGACCTGAAGTTGTTCACATATTTGTGTATTGAAAAATTATGTCATGTTTGAATCCAATGACAGTAAGAATGACAATGGTAATTTGCAAAAGAGTGTATATGGACGATTTGTAAAGCCATTTCACTGGTTGGTTGTAATCAAGGCATTCTTATTTTATGCTTTTCTTATATAACTCGAGTGAAAAACTCATCAGTGTGTATGCCTTAAAAACAGAAAGGTTTCAATACTATAACTACCAAAATGAACAAATGTTTAGTTAAATATGTACATCCTAATATGAAGAGTCACATGGTTAGAAACTCACTAATTGTTATTAATGTTAAGGTGTTCTTATATAATTAGCTACCTGAGCTGGATGTAATATAAAAAAATATTTATTTTTTATAGAATTTCGGCATTAATAAGTAACTGATACAACAAGCTGCCTAAACATAAGGCTAGCAAAAGGTTTTCATGCAAATGTATATTTGATTCCATCACCACATTATGAGCAGTGAAAATGACTATTTGATTGTTACTAGTCTACAGTTATCATTTGCAGTATTTAGTGCAATTGTCCAGTTTCTAACTTTTTCAAAACTTTAAAAAGTGTTTCAGTGTTAACATGAATATCGTGATTTTTGGATGACTTCAATTTTAACAACATTTGTAGAAAAATAAATCAAGGTTGATAACTTTAAGTATGCAAAGAATGCTTTCTATAATATTGACTTAATATAGGACAGGAATATAAATATACTTATATGACAGGAAAGGTAAGGATAGAAATTGACATTTCGTATTCTCAGAGAGAGCAAACAAAACTACTGCTGGTACTTCTTGGATTTTCTGATTAAGCCATAGTATGAGCTGTTTCTGGATGCAAATAATTTATTATTAAAGAAAGCAAGGTATGTCAGAGATTAACTCATCAAAGCAAAATATGTTATTAAAGGTAGAAAGGAAGAAATTGATCTTTTTAAGTAGA
This sequence comes from Protopterus annectens, assembly GCF_019279795.1. Lineage (NCBI taxonomy): Eukaryota > Metazoa > Chordata > Ceratodontiformes > Protopteridae > Protopterus > Protopterus annectens. The sequence continues at coordinate 656,333,751 of NC_056741.1, read as the reverse complement.
CAAAGTACAAAAAGTATGCTGCTAGAGATAAAGAATGAGAAAGCTGTGATAGTTAACAAGAAATAACAAATTATTAAAGATGTAGGCTTATTTTTTGAAGTTATTCATTCACAGAGACAGATTATACAGTATATAGAATAGGGGTGAGAATCATTTCTAAAGAAGTAATAGATGTGCTATGCAGAGAAATTACTAGTGGGGAAATTGAAATAAAGCATTGAGAGAGGAAGGATTGAGTCTGTATCAGGTGAAGATAGCACTAACTATACATTTACAGAAACATGAACAAAGAGCAGAATCACTACATGATTAACAAATAAGAAATGAGCAATGAAGAACTGAAAAGTAACATGAAACTAGGTGAATCAAGGTATAAAATCAAGGGAATATGTAAATGTATTATAACACTTATGTGGAAGAAGGGTGAAGTAACTGAAAACCCATATCAATATGTAATGTGGATTATAAATACAGTTTGCTTGCAGACATATTTGTCCAGAGACACCTTGTGGTGTAAAGATATGTTGGGAGGTATAGGTGGAAGTTGGTTAATATGTTTGTTTTGAGGGCTAGGTTGAAGGGAGATAGAAAGTGTTAAATGTTTAAGGAAGTTAATGGGGATTGGTAGGAAGTGAGGTACATAGGAGTGAGGTTTTAAGTTCTTTAGGTTTAGTTTTGGGAAGGATTCAGTTTTTGGCATGGGTTTTTTGTGTTAATAAGTACATATCCATCACCAGGCATCTATGGAATAGTTAAAGCATGGTAGTATCTTACAGATAGTGAGATAATGAAGCTTTTGTTGAAGTATGTGAATGGGGAAAGAAAGGATTATTTATTGATTGACTGATTTTCATTGCAGTCTTATAGTGGGATAGTTGTTGTAGTTTGAATAAATGTTTAAGGAAATTTCACTTGCCATGGTAGGGTGTCAGTATGCCTTTCTTTTCCAGTAAATTAGTGGGGTGGTTAAAGTAGCATAGCTAAAGCAAAAGAAATAAAATGAAGAAGTGTTTATTTGCAAATTATTGTATTGTATAATGTATCCAGGCTAGGTAGGGTGTTGCTTGGCAGTTCAGTGAAGGTTTTATTCTTTGGTGGTCTAGTGTTAGGAAGCTGATGTGCTGGATAGGTAGCATGCAATAGTGAAGTGTGCCTGGGTAGTGGCCATGAGGCATATCTCTTGGCCTGTTAGATCAAGAAATCTGGGCAAAGACTAAAATAAGGGGAGGGAAAAGTCCCAAAAACCTACTTTAATAAACTTAGGAATGTGCTAGAATATCCAGAACTGGATTAGCATGTATTACTGATGGATATGAAATCTCAACCTGTTGGAATTCTTGCTGTATAGATAAGCAAAGGTATGACATTATTTGATGACTTCAATCTTCTGTGATTTGCCATAAAACATGCATTTCATGAGAAACAGGCTAGAAATGGGAAGCATAATCTGAGCATTCTCCAAATTTGAACAGTTAATGGGTATGCCATGAGATTGTCTGTTAGTGTTACCCCCTTTCTACAGGGGTTATAGTGATGGTGGAGGTAGTGGTATAAAAGATAGCATGCTTACCTTGTTTTTGAAAGGTCAGGACTTTTAGTAGCTTTGTCAGGGAGCCATGTGGGGGTAGTTGATGATGCTCAGGTTATGAATGCACCATAATATAGCTCTCAAAGGAGGGCAGGCATGCAGAGTTAGTCAGTTAGCTAAGCATTCCTTGCCACTCACCTGCAAGCAGGGTTTCACTTGATGGTTCCATTTTATTTGCTTTGTTTTGGCAGTTGGGCCAGAGGGTTAAAGTAGTGCAGTGTAGTTCTTATGAACTCATTTCAATTTCTGTTGTATAGCTAATGATTTGGTTCTCATAGCATTCAGAATGATCCTGGTAGTTCCAGGCTTAAGGAGTTTGGTCATCTCTGCAGATCAAGCAAGCCTCTTCAGGCATTTTGCATAAATGATAACTTTGTTTTGTTGTGGGTCACAGCTATGATAATTAAAACAAAATGCTATAATTTACAGATAAAGTGATACATGGCAGCAAGTCCCAGGTTTTTTAGTGCCCATGGTTGCCATTTGCCCTGCAATAAAGATTAGTCGAATTATCAATAGGAGGGGTTATGGATATTTGGTTAAGGTTAGGAACTATTTCATTATAACAAAACTAGGTTTTACATAGTATGACATGGTTGTGTACCTGTCAAGTAAAGAGCCTGGTTCTGTCTGTAGCTCAGCACTGTGTAAAGCAGGCAGTCTGTTATGAGGTGTTTCTACCTCATTCCCTCTTCCCACCTCTGTTAGGTATAGAGTTATGTTTTTTTCACATCTTATTCAGGAAATGCTAAAGAAGTTAATAGTTTTATTGCAAGTCATTGTTAAATCAATGAATACCTTATTAAGCTGAATTGATCAAGTTAGCTCTGTATGGTTGTAGTTATTCTTTCTTGACTTTGGTGGGTAAATAGGCTGTCCACTACTTATTTTTTTTCATCCTGTATGGGGTTTTCAGTTCCAGTTCACTGTCAGCAGTTTGAAGGTAGGAAGGATCTGTATGCATATCATACCTTGTTTCAGTTTGCATGTTGGGTACCAGGGAGGGAGCAGGAGATGAGCAACAGTGGCAAGTTCAATCTACTAGTGATAGGAAGTAGCTTGTTGAGGGTGGTATTGAATGTTTTTTGCATGGATAAGCACATATCTCTGGTCCTGGCAACTGGCTATATTCTTGTTGGCTAATAATACCCTGCCATCCTTTTTTTTCAGGTACCTGAATCATATTGTTTAATGGTGGGGTTATTAGGTGGAGCAAGGACTGGTGTCTGTTAGGGCAAGGTTATATGGTGGGGGGGATTTGCTTAGGTTGGGTACTCAAGGTTTTAGGAGAGATGATGAACACGTAGCTGGGATGCTTGTTGATAAAAAACAGATGGTAATTAATGTTATTTTGTTTTACAAGTGGTCAAGGTGAGGTCTGCTAAGGAGCTATGGGAGTAAATATTGTCACAGGTAGAGGAGTATTTCAAGGAAATGGAGGTTTCAACATATGTAACAGCAAGCCCTGTGGTGGAGCGGCAGATGAGAGGCTGTAGAAAACCATAAGGAGACACAGCAGCAGAGCAGCAGTCAGCCAGTGCTGCTGGAAAGTAATCCAGGGAGTCAGTAAAAAGGGGACCTGGAGAGTGTTGGCAGTTGTCTGCAGGTAATAGGATGAATGGGGAATCTATTTTAGTGCCAGGGGGAACTGTAGTTGATAGGTTACGTAACTTGTTCAGAGGTTTGGAGAAGTCAGAGTGCAAAAGGTAACAGGAGTTGCTCAGGTGTGAGGAACTGGTACAGAATCTGAGAAGTCAGGCTGGTGCAAGTGGTTGAGGAAGTGAGACAGCAGATAGGTTAAGTTACAGAGGCCTGTGTAGCTGAATTGGGGGCATAACCAGGAGATTGCCAGTCAAGCCAAATGTTTTTGACAGAGGGATCAGGGGTATTTATTACCACTAATATTGCAATGTCAGTTAAGGAGAAGATATGAAAAAAGAGAGTATATTGATGTGTTTGAATTGACTGATGCAGATAGAGTACCTGGGGTTGGTAGAGTCACAGTCTCCAGTGACAAAGGATTTGTTCACTGCATTAGCTGCTTTAGGAAAGAGGCAGCTGGGTAAGTTTAGGGCATGAACCTGGAAGAATTGGACCCTGGGTTTTGCCTATTACATGCCTGTGGTTTCAGGGAAGAATGTATCACAGGCACTGCTGCTTTTGGTGTATTTCCTTACTATCCACTTGGCACAAAGGTTGTGAGCTTGTAATACCTGGCTGTGGTATAAACAGTGATCTTTAAGAGGAAGGCAGTTGATAAGACTTTGTGCTAGGAAATTAGGCATGCAGATATTTGGTTGGCAACATTGCTGGATAGTGCAAGAAGTTAGGGTACAGTGGTGAGAAAGTTAGGGGACAAGTCAGGGACATGCTGGAAATTTGATTTGGATAGGTGTTACTGGCCAGTATGCTGATTGCTCGTGTGTGTTCAAACTGTAGAGGGAATCGTTCAGTAATAACATGTTGGTATAAATAAGGGGGATTTGGCCAAGCAGCATCATTGCAGGTGTTTGAATGCTGGTTAGACGAATTTCAGGGGCAGGGGTAATTTTCAGGGGAAAGAGGAGCCTTATCTTTGCAAGGGAAGGCAGGAAGGTAAACCTTCCCACCCGCTTGTTAATGTAATGGTTTTAGTTGTTTACTGGAGGATTCTTCTAATTGAGATGTAGCTAGTGCTTTGGTTGAAAAATTTATGAGGGGCTTTGCCACTTAATCAACAGTGGAGGGAGTGAAGTGGTGTTCAAAATTTGTAATCGGTTAAAGAGAGAGAGAAAAACGATGCTATAGATAATAGATTAAGAAGCTGAAATGGGGAGAATTTTACACCTTTTTGAGGTACCACTATTCCAGGGTTTTCAGGTTCCTCCTTTGGGCTTAGTACCTAAAAGGAAACCAGATGAACTTAGACTGGTTCATCATTTATCATTCCCTGAAGGTGATCGGTTAATAAATTATACTACTAAATCAGATGCTTAAGTGTAATATGCATCCATGGATCATGTGAGTAATAAAGAAATTTGCAAATCCATGGTTGGTGAAACTGGACCTTGAAGTTGCTTCAGGCTCTTACCAATCAGATAGGTAGTCTGGCCTTTGCTGGGTATGTTTTTGGATGTTAAATATTTTTGACAGGCTATGCCTATGGGCTGTGCCATTGCATGTGCTACATTTCAAAAATTCACAGCATTATAGTCGATTTGGCAAAAGAGGGTTACCAGTCAAAGGGAGTAAATTTTCCAAAATATTTTTTATTGATGGGAAGGGGCTGGGAAAGGCCATAGCAGCCATGTTACCATTTACAGCCATGTGTATGGAACTGGGCATGCTGTTAGTTTAGGATAAAGTTAAAGGCATGTGCAAAGCATTGAATTTCTTAGGCTTTGCAGTGGATGCCAACAGGGCTTGTTCTATTTGCCTCATAACAAATTGTATTAGCTGTGGCATAAGACTGATTGGGCTAGAGGGAAAGATATGATCAGGATTAAGGAAGTTATAGAGTTGCTCAACTTGATGAATTTTGCCTGTGGAGTGATTGGAACTGATAGAATATTTTAGGTCAGTTGTTAACACGTTAAAAGGTGGGAATAGCAAGCACCACTGGGAGAGAGATACTAGGCGGGTTAAGGAGGATTTGGTGCTTTGATCAGTTTTTCTAGCCCTTTTCAATGGTGTTTCTTTTTGGCAGGAGGACTGGTTGACACATAGTGAGTTACATTTGTTTACAGGTGCAACTGGGGCACAAGGAATGAGGGCTTATCTTGACAAAGTGTCATTTGCGGCAGGTCGGCCACAGGACTAACTAGAGGAATGGAGGAAAGAAGTTGCCTTTTGGGTAGATTCAGTCACTTGGAAGGAATGGTTGTGGAACAGAATGGTGATTTTATTTCTGACAAAAAGACAGTGGAACAAGTTCTGGCTTTGAAAATAGCTAGGTCTCCATTCGTTTTGCTGGTTTTGTGGAAGCTAGTGTTACAGAGATAGTTAATAAATTTCATGTTTCCAAATAGGGATGTACCAGGTTGTCCGAACTACATAGTTGACAGTCTTTTTGATTTCAGCCTTGCATGTTTTAATTTCTTGTACCAAAAGCAAAAGTGGATCCAGTATCCTTTCCAGAAGAGGTGTGGAGCACTGGAAGCCTGTAGCCATTTGTTTAATCCAGCCATCTTGGTTGGGCTCCACATGGAAACCATATAGTTCAGTGTGAACTTTGTTTTCTTTATTTGTCAGTCATTTGCCAACAGGGGGAGGAAGTGATCAGTGATTTTTGTTGATATAATATTTGAGGCACATATGGTCTCAAGATGAGGTGGATAGATCAGTCAAGGTTCACTTAGCTGCTCTTAGTCCAGCAGCTCAGTTATCTAGTTTGACAGAAGTGATGAAATCTTGTTTGGTGGGTAGGATGTTAAAAGTCTGGGAGAGGGTCATCGATTTGAAGGAGGATGTTTTTTTCCCTTGTGCAGGCAGCTGTTTAGAGTGCTTTTAAAAGGTATGCATCACTTGGTAGGAAGTTTACTAGAGGACATGTTTTAGGCAGCGCTGGCTGTGTTTATGTATATGGGCATATTTAGAGTGGGAGAGCTGTCAAGTACTCTATTGTGGAATGATGTGTGTATTACTGATTCATCTGTGTTGATATGGTTGCATCACTTGAAGATGGACAAGTAGGTAAAGGTGAACAAGTAGTCTTGCCTATGAGTACTGAAAGATTGTTATGTCCAGTGCCGTGGTGGAAACTGTTACAGAGTCTGTGTGGTGGAGTTGTGGGCGAGTTTGTATTTCAAGCAGGTGTTAGCAACTTTTTTTTCAGCAGATCAGTCTGTTAGAGTGGTACAGAGAGCTTTGGAAATGCAAGATATTCTGGGGAACATGTTTTCTGTGCTCTAAATTTGGATTGGGAGACAGTCTGATTTAGCAGCAGAGGGGAAACCAGTTGAGCTGATAAGAAGAGTAGGACACTGGTCCTCTAGAGATTTTTGTCTTATATAATATCATTGGTCCTTTAGTTAGTAGGTTAATATTTTTCTTATAGGTGAACATATTGTTATACTTGCTCATTCATTTGTTTTCTGGATGGTGAAGAGAGCAGTAATAAGGCCTGAAGAATGTATGTTGGGTCTGTAAGAAGGCAGGTGGACTGTGTTGTGGCATGGATTTAGAGATCTAAGGTGGCAGCAGTTTATGGTTACATTTAGAGCGATATAAGCAATGTCTGAGTTTCCTGCATTTTAGTTATCATTTAAGGGGAAATGATCAGGGTTGAAGCCCCAGGATGAAGCGATTAGCTCAGATGGTTGGTGATTTGGTGTGTTTTAGGCAGAGATGTCCATGGATGATAGTGTGGTCAGAGACACCAAGGTTGGTGTGGAGACAGGCTGATAAGGTCATGGGTATTGAAAGAGCAAGCTGTTTTTTGAATAATACAGCTTCTAAGCCATTACATTGATTAGGTCTCTATGTGACTGATCAGGGGAATTTTGATGACATGGATTCCATTTGGTATAGGAATTATGGGATTCATCTAAGTGAGGTAGGATTAGATTTGCTGAAGGTGCATAATTTCTTGTTTCTGCAGGATTTGATTAAGGGTATGTAAAGTGGTGAACCCCTCTTCTATCCCTCCCATGCCTTTTCCTATTATGGTATTTTTGGTTATGGCAGTTGTGAGGTGAGCGATGGTACACTGCTTCAAAAACTTGGTGTTTTTTTCAGACCGAATAGAATGAGGTAAAGCTGCTTGTAATTTGAGAAAAAAATATGGTGAGTGGAATGACACTGCCAATTAAATGTTAATTTTTATATGGATGTGATCTTTTCTTATCCATCTTCTATTTGTGTATTAACTGGTTTTTATATTAATAAACTGGTCACAATGGCAATTTTAGAGTGTCTTATATTTATGACATGTATTTGGACAAGTTATAAAATAGTCGTGATAACTTTTCAAATAAGGTTTAATAATGAAGTAACTGGTGATAGAGTATATGGGATGAAGGAAATGATAGTAGAGATATGTTGGTTATAGATAAGGAAGTAAAGAACATCATTGCACAAAACCAAACTGAAGGCAAATGATTTATTTATTATATGATGACCATGTAGGTGCATTAGTCAGCTGACTCTTTTAATTAATTTCATTTGACATTAAAAAAGGCATATGATAATATATGTCATAATCACTTATAGAATATTTTAAAACAGTATGAGATTCCAAATAAAATTATTAACCCACTGCAAAGATATTAGTAAAAGGTTGGTTAAGCACAGAGATTGAAGTTAAAAGTGGGATACTTCAGAGATGCTCGATGAGTACAATACTATTTCCATTTGGTAATAAATGCTGTTAAAGAAAATCCACAATGAAATAATTGTGAGGAAAATTTGATTTATAGGGACTTAAATTACCTATAATGAAGTGTCACATTGGTTATAGTGTTATAATAGATAAAAATACGGTGTGAGTAAGTATTGTCATGTAGCCTTTATGTTTTTGTCTAATAATGGCTCAGTTAGATGTCAGTGGAGAAAAAAGTAAAGGATTTGGAGAAATAAAGAATGTGAAGTGATAAGTTTCACGTGTGGAAATAGATAGTAATAAAACAGTGGACTGGTTTAATATAAGATGTAAAGGATTTGATTGTGCATGGAAATTATATGGCTTATCCTTCAGAAAGAAAAAAGTTTACTTAATGCATTCGGTAATATTAAAAAGATAGTAGGCAGGATTCGCGAAGCCTCCGTGTAAGAGTTACAAGGCTTACAAGGAGGCTGCAGTTAAATGGTATGACGTCAGCATGCCATGCATATTCATGAGGGCATGCTGACTCACACCCAAGGCTAACACTGTCCGTGTAAGAAAGTAGGGGGCGTGTCCGTAGGGCAAGCCCTGCAAATGGACATGCCCCCAGAAGAGTAACAGTCCCGAAAGTAACCCCCCACGACAGAGTCCGCGTAAATGTCAATAAACACAACACAACACATGCCCCCACAGACTATAAACATAAAATGTAAAAATGAACATGTTATATTTTTTTCTAAGTTTTAAAGATGTTTGCCCGTGATTGCGCTCGTTTGCGCGGGCGTGCCCGTCACTTAGCCACAGTTAGCAGGCAGTGGAAAAGCATATAAGATCTAAATATGCAAAGTAAGCCAAGAAGCAATAGCGTAGCGGTAGAGACGTCGGCTGAAGAGGAAACAGTCATGGTTCGAGCCCCCACAACATCAATTTTTATTTTTAGTGAAATAAGCACAAAACAATTCCCTGACATATATGTACATGTATAAAATTATTTTTATGTAAAATGTAATGAAATGGGCCATGTATTATGAAGAAATGTGTGATAATAAAAAAAAAAACAAATGTCAGAAGTGCCTATAGCTGAGCTACACTCTAACAAGCTGAGTATATCTGCCCGTAGGTGAGCAGTGGCTTAACAGGTGTAAAATGAGTGCCCAGGGTTGAGCAGAGGTCTAACACGCTGAAACTGTGTGCCCGTAGCTGAGCTGAGCGTAATATGCATGCTGACAGCCAAACGATGCATAAACCAGCTTGACCCATTTGCACGGAGCTGCGCACCGCGCCAAGCTAACCGACGGGCAACGTTCAGCAAGCTGTATCAAAACTGCCTTTACACAGACACACCTCCTAGCCTGTGTAGACAGTCATAAAATATAAAAAGCAATGGCCAGGCTCGAACTCAGGATAACATACACCATAGTCAAAGTACTGAACCACTAAGCCATGACAGCTGCTCTTAGAAATGCAGTAATAGCATATATATAGGAATGAATGGAAAGAGAAGCATGACAAAGCAGGTTTTGTGAAGCTGATACATTTCCAAAATGGCCAATCACAGATAAGTGCAGGAAAAACGGCATATATAAGCCCCATAGGCAGGAATACACAGCATAACTGATTGTGGAACCGATTTGCAGTCAGGATGGCAGGTGTAGCAGAGGGTAGTTGCTTCCGAGCACAGAGGTGGGGCATTGAGGAGTCCAAATATATGGTTTGGCTCCTCGTCCACGATCATGAGGCCCAACTCATGCAGGGCCAGGTCCTGTGGGGAGCATACAAGGCTGAGGCATGGGACCGGTTGGCACATGATCTCACCAGTGCCACAGGAATACCAAGGACTGGTGAACAGGTCCGTCACCACCATGCGGACCTGAAGAGACGGAAGCAGGACCAACTGAACCATTGAATCCAGGAGGCCCGGCAAATGCCCAACGCCCCACTACTGAGTAAGTTACATGTAACTATTTATGTAGAAAGTTAACCTAGCTGATATTATGGAGATGTGTATTCCAATATTACTTCATTTATATTGCAGCTGCAGGTGTCCATTCCGCGAATCGTCGAGCCTTGTGCGGTTGCGCCACCAGGCAGGTTAGTAATTCTCTCCCTGTAACTGTTAAAAATATAAGTATGACAGCTTGCAAAAGAGTGCAGTGTAGTCACCTATTAATATAAAGTGCAAGTAACAGTGTAAGAGAGATTCTGCTAGTACTGTGTGATTACATAAGTGTGATGCAGCCTGTAATCCAAAAATAAAAATGAAACAAGTCTGAAATAAAGATGTTCCACCTGTAATATAATAGTACATAACCTGCAGCAGGCTGAAAATTACAGCTACACAAGCTGAGTAAAACACATGTGTGAAATATATCCCCGTTTAAATTCTGAAACATGACACAAGTGAGACTGTTGGAAAGGATTGTTATAACCAAGTAAAACATGTCAATAAAGCCTAGAATTAAGTACCATCCTGAATTGTAAAAATAAAACAAGTGAGAATGTGAGAAAGAGTATGAATCCACCAATAAAGTTGTAATAACTCCTGAATAAAGTATACTGCAGTCTGTACAGAATGAAATGAATGTGACAGGCACAACCAAACAGCGAAATGTGTGGAATAAAGTACTGAAGCTAGAATGTGTGTCCCACAATTTGGATATGTTGCTGTCAGTTTGCAATATGCAGATAGTATGGTTGTATGAAATACCAAACATCCACAGTTGTCTAGAGCCATATAAAGCAAATGTAGCAGGATGCTGTAGCTGAACAGAGCCAGATATGAATGTGTTTGAATAAAAATGAAATGTATATTAATGTAGCAGTAACATTCCTATCACCAACATGCATAAGTCTACACATAGGAAACTGTAGTCAGACCTGTAGTGTGTATATATCTGCAGCTAGTAGAAATGTACAGCATATTTATAGGTATTTGAAGTTGTTAATGAAATATTTCTTCACCCTACCCTATAACCACAAATAATCCATTCCACATGAAATGGGTATGTGTATTCACAATTAACTCCCCTGGACATTTGTCCTGTTGGTTCATACATATTTGCATGTACGTTGATGCATGTGCCCTCTTCATACATCCAAACCTGATGGCCTGTTGCCATCAATCAACCCTGCATGTTGTTGGATTGTGTATTGTTGTTCAAATTATGCATGTGTTATGCTTGCTGTTCAATGGCTTGAATTTATGGGTGCTTGGTTAATGGGAATACTAATGTGTGCTTTTACAACTAATAGTGAATGGTATTGTACGTTACTAACCCAAACTGTCATTAAATAATGCAAAACATAGGACGACAGGGAAGGCGGGTTCCAGCAGACCCACCTCTCCCACCTCAGCTGGCGAGTGCACCTGGCAGTAGTGCCCAGGCCGGACCCTCCTCCGGTGGCCCTGTGCCACCTGCGGGTGGAAGCACTGCAGGGGATGGGGCTCGTCCCCCCTCTGCAAATGTGGCCGGAGAAGAACATCCATTCACCCTCCGTAGTGTCCGGACTGTGGTGCGTAGGGAGATCAGGCACGCTGTGCTTGGGCCCCTATGCCAGCTTGAGGCAAGGGTGGCACAACTCACGGGCGTGCCTGCTGCCCGTCCTACACAGCCCCCAGCACAGCCCCATCCTGGGCAGTGAAGGCACAATGGCAACTGCCCATGGGTGGGGATCTCAGTTCCACTGTTGCCATCTGTGGGCTCATGGGCATGAGATATCCAAACATCCATCCCCGTCAATTGTGTAACCCCCCCCCCACATGTGTCATACACCACCCCTGTATGCGTCTTGTTTGTCTTGTCTGTTAACCTCCCCTACCTACCTCCCCAGCTATACCGACTTCCTCTACCTGACATACTACTCTCACCTGAAAAAAAAAAAGGGCACTCTGTACCCACAAAAAAATTACGCCCCATACATAGCTGCCTATTTTGCACACATGTCTGCTGGACATGTAAACTGGCAATTACAATTGGCTGTACAACAAATATTGTTGTCCTCACACCTCTCTCAGGGGGTGGAATGTTTCAAATTTCACACCAAATTACAAACAATTGCACAGCTGTTGCTGACGAAGAAATGGGCAGCTATGGGCCTTTCCTACATCCCTCCTGCAAAACCCGAGCTTGTTTTCCTACTGTCCTACCCTCTTTGCGCCCCCTTTTTCACCACTTTCCTATCTCCCCATTTTCTTTTCTTTAAAAGACAATAGCGTGGGTGTGCACGAGAGTAAGCACTTTTAAGCAGTAGTAAGCGTGAGTGCACTTCTGTGCGCTTAGCTAAGCTTGTGTGCACAAAGCTGAGCGGCATTGCACATGCGTGACCTCCACGCAAACCAGCGCTAACCTGCTTACAACTGCTTAAAAGTGCCTTAGTCACTCTGAATGACAAGGCCTGTAGTTTTCTCAGCAGCAAAATAAAATACCTCTGTCAGTCTCGAACCCAGGACCTTGGAAACATTAGCCTGCATGACTTACCACTAGGCCATGACTGCTATACAAGAACATTGTGCTGAAAGAAATATATCATAAAACAGTAGGAATTAATGTAAAGGGAATATAGCAAGTCTAGTACACAAAGCATGTCATGTATATGTACTGTCATATCTAGTGGATTTGTAAAATAGTACTGTGTGATGAGAAACAGAAATGCTAGTTGTTAGCTAGTAGGTAATAATGTCACAGTAGCATCTGGCAAGCCACACACCTACTCAGAGCAGGATAAACACTGCCATAGTTGAATAGTTAAGAGCCCAGACATAGCAACTGTGACTGAGTTACAGGGATGTCCCTGATGTGAAAACAAATGTCAACTGTGCCCCACTGACACCCTGTGAAATGTACTAACAGTAGGCAGAAAGGTGTTACTACACATGCAATGGTAACTATGAATTACTGAAAGTATGCACCACTTGCACGTCACAAATGGTGTAGTAATACATATGCTCGAAATAACCCACAGTCACAACTGCAGAATATCAGAATATTTCATTGGAGTATCCCACTGATATGTACCATTCCATGAGGCTGATAAAAGATGCACCTGAGAGTATTTGAGGCCTTCTCAGCAGCATGATCAAATACTCTTCTAAGTGTCAAGGCCGACACCATGGCCAGACCACACTGCATGCAGTAACACCCTACCACAACAAACACATAGAGAATTGCTGCCCAGACAGATATAGCAAGCATTGCAAGCTGTGAATGTAAATGGAAAATAGGAAAGCCATAGCAACACATTACAGGAAAGACACCTAGCAGGCATACAAGGAGTGAATGTAAAGGGCAAATATTGAAGCCATAGCAACAGATTGCAAGAGCCACTGCTATATACCAGTTACACCACAATCCCCACAGGAAAGCACACACACCCATATACACAGTATTACTAGTCGTAGGTGTCAGTTTACATACACATGGAGAAGAGGAAACTGGAGGAAGGAATATTCAGCTTACAGAACAACATGCATTGCAGTGTCTACAACACAGCCTGAAATATGAAATACATACCAACCCTTACACTCACAGAACAGTGTCCACAGCAAACCAGCATGGTCCCCACCCTGATCATCTGAAAGGGCTATGCCTACCTAACAGACCTTTTTATAGCACTGTCCTGAAATCACAGTAAGAACTGCAATCACTACACAACAGGCTGCATGCAATTAGTAAATGCTGGCTAACAATTGGTGCAGAGGCCATCACATGGACATGTGCAGATACCTACAAAAGCATCCTGTACTCCCAGTCTACACATGCAATACTTTCATTGCACCCTCTGGAGGTAGAGACAGAGAGACAGAGAGAGAGAGAGAAAGAGAAAGAGAAAGAGAAAGAAATAAAAAAATTTAAAAAAAAGTAACAACAAAACAAACAAGTTGACAGCAGGCCAAGTAACTGCAAGCCTACACAAACAGCTGCAACAAATACAGGTAATGTAAAGTACTAATATAATAGTCTACATACTGTGAACCCTCCAGATGTGTTATTGGTCTGTATCTATGTATATGAAGATGAGCATAGGGCCGAGGACATACTGCAACTGTCACTGAAGGCTCTACATACATATGTATGTGAAGGTAGCTATGTGCACACAGCAATGTAGGTTGTAGTGCAATGTACAAGTAGGTTGTACAGTAATAGATGTTCATCAGTATGTTACTGTGTGTATACATATGTGGAACTCCTCAAAACCAAGGTGGAATCCTTCAAAGCCCCCGGGCCTGTGGAAAATACGGCCCAGACCGCAGAATCCTTTATAAAAGCATTCTATGAACACCTTCAGGAATGCATGGATCATGCGATCCCAAATAAAACCAAGACCCAATCCTCCAAAGGCAGACGTCCTGTCTGGTGGACCCCAGCCATAAACAAACTATACAATAGAAGGAGGAAGCTACTAAATGATAGAGCAAAATCCCAAAAAGGGAAGGCATCAGTGATCAGTATTAGCAAAAAACTACGGGCACTCATAAAATTGTCTAAGGCCAGCTTCGAGACAAAAATTGCACAGGACACTAAGGATAATCACAAGGCTTTCTTTAGTTATGTTAGGAACCTGGGTGGTAATTCCCAGATATGCTCAGAATTAGTCCAAAATGACAAAATACACTGAACCCACAGACATTGCCAACATCCTAGCTGACAGGTTCAGCAAACTCCCCTCCCCACCAAAAGGGCAAATATCTATCCCAGCAGAGTGCTGCCCCCCTGACATCTCAGATGCTCAGGTAAGAGCCGCCCTCTCCAAAGCAAAAAACACAACATCAATGGGACCAGACGGTGTCCCAGGCTGCATCCTACATGAACTCCAAGAAGAGCTAAACCCAAACATAAAACTACTGTTCAATCTCAGCCTTACTACAGGATATGTGCCCAAAGAGTGGTGTACAGCAACAGTGGTCCCTCTCCATAAAGGTGGTGCCTCAATGGATCCTGGAAACTATCGCCCCATAAGTCTGATTAGTTTGGTCTGCAAAGCTATGGAAATGATCATCATGGACCTCATAAATAAAGATATTGGGGACCTGCAGACACTGGATCCTACCCAGTTTGGCTTTGTTAAGGGCAGATCCTGCCTCTTAAACCTGGTTGATTTCTTTGAAACAGTCACCAAGGCCATTGACGAGGGGAAGGTGGTCCACACAGCCTACCTGGACCTCGCAAAAGCCTTCGATACAATACCCCACTCGGGCATTATAGATAAGCTCACCAGCTTAAATATAAACCCCTATGTCACTAGATGGATTGCAAACTGGCTCAAGGACAGAACCCACATGGTTAGAATTGCTGGAGCCATGTCAGACTCCAAACCAGTTACAAGTGGTGTCCCACAAGGCTCAGTCCTGGGACCTCTCTTGTTCGGTATATATTTCTCAGAGGTACAGGCCAACATGGAAGGACTGTGGCTGACCAAGTTCGCAGATGACTGCAAACTGGGCGCCATAATCGACTCTCCAGCCGACACAAGCATCCTCCAA
The DNA here is from genome assembly GCF_019279795.1 of Protopterus annectens. Classification (NCBI taxonomy): domain Eukaryota; kingdom Metazoa; phylum Chordata; order Ceratodontiformes; family Protopteridae; genus Protopterus; species Protopterus annectens. The sequence continues at coordinate 656,318,382 of NC_056741.1, read as the reverse complement.
AAGGGCCTCATAGAAACAGACAACTGGTGCTAGAGCCATGGCCTCAAGCTAAATGCCAAAAAGTGTATAGTCATCTCCTTTGGCAAAAACAAAGTGCCCACAAATTACCACATAGGTGGTAATCCATTAAGTACAGAAGAAGTAATTAGGGACCTGGGACCCAAGTTGATAGCAATTTCTCATTTGACAACCACGTGGCCAAAGTGGTCAGAAAATCATTTTATATAGCCCACCTAATCATGAAGGGATTCACATCTAGATCAGGGGAGGTCATCGTGCCTCTTTCTCATCCCTCATCAGGCCCATAATTGAGTACAATTCCCCTTTTGGGATGTACCTTACCAGACACCTGCAGCAACTGGAAAGACCCCAAAAGTACCTCACCAAGAGGATCAAAGGGCTCAAACAGATGCCATATGCTGCCCGGTTAAAGAAACTCCAGCTCTACTCAGTGGCATACCGCCTGTTCAGAGGCGATCTGTGCCTGACGTATAAAGCCATGTCCAACCCGGAATTAATGGACATGCTTCACCTCAGAAAATCCAAATCCCATCGAGCTACGTGCTCGAGAGACTTGAACCTCAGCACTGAAATAAATAGGACATGCTGGAGAGACAGATTCATAACCCAGAGGCTCCCTTCACTCTGGAATAAAATCCCAGACCAGGTTAGGCAGAGTCCCTCACTGACTCTCTTCAAGAGGAATCTTGATGAGTGGATGGGAGATCGTAGGTTTACCCCGGGTATCACTTCTGTGTCACTGTTAGACAGAGGCACAGTATACTAACCTCGAAAAAGGGCATAGCAAAATTCATTTAAAATGGGTGGCGAAAGCCAAACACATTCTGGCTAGGCTTATAAATGCCCTAGGGCAGATAGCCTAGTATGAACCTATGAACCTATGAACCTATGAACTAAAAAGGAGTATATCTATATATATCTATCATGTGTATACGTATGTATATTGAGATATGTATGTATGTATATATATATATATATATATATATATATATATATATATATATATATATATATATATATATAATATGCATATATGTATACATAGATAGAGAGGGATGTAGAAATACATAGACATATATAGTTTCACAGTGTCATAGTTTAGTACTAGGCTATCTGCAGACAGTGTACAGAATAGATTTAGAAAACTGTGCCTCTGTATAGTAGTGACACAGTGAAGACCCCCTTACATAATAGCATTAGTTTACTGTGCCTCTGTCTAGTAGTGACACAGAGATGACCCCTGGTGTAAACCTATGATCTCCCATCCACTCGTCAAGAATTCACATGAAGAGTCAGTGAGGGTCTCTGCCTAACATGAACTGGGATTCTGTTCCAGAGTATGGGAAGCCTCCGAGTTATGGATCTGTCCCTACAGCATGTCCTATTCATATTTGTGCTGAGGTTTAAATGTGTAGCTCTTGTGGTTCTGATGGATTTGGATTTTACGAGGTGGAACATGTCCATCAATTCCTGATTGGACATGGCCTTGTACATCAGGCACAGATCACCTCTAAGTAGGCGGTATGCTATGGAATAGAGCTGGAGTTTCTTTAGTCTGGCAGCATATGACATTTGTTGAAGACCCTTGATCCTCTTGGTGAGGTACTTATGGGGTCTCCCTAGCTGTTGCAAGTGCCAGGTGTGGTACATACCAAATGGGGCATAGTACACATTCATGGGCCTGATAAGGGGGGAGGAGTATAGGGGTACAATGACCTCCTTTGATCTTGATATGAATCCCTTCATGATAAGGTGGGCAAGGTAGGAAGTCTATCCAACCACTTTGGCAATGTGGGTGTCAAATGAGAGGTCAGTATCGATTTGTGTCCCCAGGTCTCTGATTACTTTGTCTGTACTCAGTGGGTTACTGTCTATGTGATAATATGTGGGTACTTTGTCTTTCCCAAAGGGTATGACTATACATTATTTGGAATTCAGTTTAAGGCCATGACTCTGGCACCAGTTGTCCGTTTCAGTGAGGCCTTTCTGTAAGATGTATGCGTCAGCTGGTGTATCGACTATGGCGCCTAGTATGCAGTCATCTTTGAACATTGTCAGCCACTACCCTCCCATGTTTGCTTCCACATCTGAGAAATAAATGCTGAACATGAGGGGTCCCAGGACAGAGCCCTGTGGGACACCACTTGTGACTGGCTCTGAGTCTGACATGGCACCAGTGATTTTGACTTTATGGTTTCTATCCTTTAGCCAGTTTGCAACCCATCTTGTGACATATGGATTTACATTTAAGCTGTTGAGCATGTCTATGATACCAGAGTGGGGTATTGTGTCGAAAGCTTTAGCCAAGTCCAGGTAGGCTGTATGGACTGCTGTGCCCTCGTCAATGGCTCTAGTGACTGTTTTGCAAAGGTCAACCAGGTTCAAAAGGCAGGATCTGCCCTTTACAAAGCCGAACTGGGTGGGACCAAGTGTCTGTAAGTCCCCAATGTCTCTGTGTATGAGTTCCATAATGAGTCTTTTCATAGCGTTGCAGACCAGGCTGGTTAAGCTTATGGGGCGGTAGTTACCAGGGTCTGTAGAGGTGCCTTCTTTGTGGAGTGGGACTACTGTTGCTGTATGCCAGTGTCCAGGTACATATGCTGTAGTAAGGCTATGGTTAAATAGCATTTTATGTGCTGGTTTAGCTCCTCTTGGAGTTCACGTAGCACGCAACCCAGGATACCGTCGGGTCCCATTGATGCTGTGTTTATAGCTTTGCTGAGGGCGGTTCTCAGCTGGACATCTGAGATGACAGGGAGGTTACATTCAGCTGGGATAAGTAATTCCTCTTTTGGGGGTGAGGGAGGGGAGAAATCTGCACTGAACCTGTCTGCCAGAATGTTGGCAATATCTGTGTGTTCAGTGTAGTTTTTGTCACTGTGAACTAACTCTGAACATATGTGAGGGTTTCCGCCCAGGTGTCTAACATAGCAGAAGAAGGCCTTGTGGTTATCTGTAGTGTCCATAGCGATTTTCCTCTCAAAGTTGGCCTTGCATGTTTGTATGAGAGAATGTAGCTTTCTACTAGTGCTGATCAGAGATGCCTTATCTTTATGGAATTCTGCTCTGTCGTGCAGTAGCTACCTTCTTTTGTTATACAATTTGTTCATGGCTGGGGTCCACCAGACAGGACGCCTGCCCTTGGTGGAGAGGGTCTTGGTTTTATTTGGGATTGCATGATCCATGCATTCTTGGAGATGTCCGTAGAAAGCATTTGTGAAGGAGTCTGCATTGTGGGATGTGGTTTCCACTGGCCCAGTGGGCTTAAAGGATACCAACTCAGTTTTAAGAAGTGTAAAGTCGGCTTTTGAGAGGTTTCTCACTGTAGTCTTTTGTGTTGTGGGTGGAGGTGGGATATGTATATCCAGGGTGATTAGTTTGTGGTCAGATGTGACTAGTGAGGGGTATACTTCTGGTGTGTAGCACATTGTCTCCATGTTTGTGATGATCAAGTCTAGTATATTATCTCCCCTTGTGGGAGAGGTGACTAGCTGTTCCATTGCATTTGAATTAATGAATTCCGGGAACCTTTGGGCTAGGGTGTTTGGGCTAGAATAATGCACCCAGTGTATGTTAGGGTAGTTGAAGTCTCCCAATATGATGGTGTTTGGTGGGACATTCATATCCTCCAATGTCTTCAGGAAGGCTGACTGTGGTTCCTGAGATTGGGAGGGTGGTCTGTAACATGCTACCAGTTGTATAGCAGGTTTGCCTATGGTTATTTGCACCTGGATGGTCTCTGATGCTTCATGTGTTGCCACTAACCTGGAGGTGTGGGTGTCCTTGATGAATATGGACACTCCCCCTCCCTTTTTGTTTTGGCCCGAGTTTTGGGGCCAAAAAGCATGATACGAGGTATAGCCTGGTACTGCTGGTGTGCTCTCAGGAGCCTTGAACCAGGTTTCACTTACTGCACAGACATCGAGATTGATAGAATATGTACGTACAGATATATGTAATACACACATACATATATAGATATATGTAGATACATATACATATACAGACAGATCTGACTGACAACAGATATGTCTGTATATGACTCTCTCTCTCTGTCCCACCCCTCTCGCTCTCTCTCCTCTGTCTCTCTCTCTCTCCCCTCTCCCCATCTATATGTATATATCTATATCTATATATTTATATTATATATATATATATATATATATATATATATATATATATATATATACATAAATATATATATATATATATATATATATATATATATATATATATATATACACATATATATATTTATATATATATATATATATATATATATACTGAGTGAAGCACATGTGTGCAGATGTATTTCAACAGGTGCCTGGTGACAAAGGCATGGAGTGAACACCAGTGTGGATACTGGAGTACCATACCCCATTCCAAAACACTGACACCAGTAACCACCACATATGTGCATGCCTGCCCACCACTGCATGTGTCAGGGGGGAACAGGGGCAACAAGTGTACAATAGGCTCCCCATTGATATACACAGTGGCACACTAGTCCTGTAATACCTGTACATGGAATGTGTCAACAGACATGGTATGTCAGATTTGGACATGTAGGTCACTGTACCCCTCTACACCCCACAATGTCCTACACGGTATGTACCTCCCATGACAGCTACAGATATGTAGCTGTGTCAATGCACTCAAACACATTACCTATGCAGAGTGACTGACAAGACCACAGAGCGCACACAGACTACCTACATAGTGGTTACCATTGCTGGATATACATAGGTCACACCCATGACGGTTGTCCAACAACCATGGTAACACCTCCAACATCCACAACCCAAATTACCTATGTCTGTCGTCCTTGTCACCACAGTATAGAGCACATGGTGGAGGTACAGGTCCCTACCCACAGATATGACATACCCTGGAGTAAACCACACAGAATTAAGAAGCAAGGCTCCCCATGAGTAGATGTCAGACATACCCCTGCTGAATGTTATGCAGATGGGTAATATGCCATATGAGTCACCCTGTGTAACTGATTGACAGGAGCAGGTACGATCATATCACATGTGTCACAAGGGGCAGGGTAGCATAACAGTATGCTGCTGTAGGCCCAGGGCCAATAGCATACTACCTACCTAAGACACAATGCACACCCTTGAACCCATTGCAAACCAAATATGTGAGGTGGAATGAGTGTGCCAGTGACTGGGTGCATGTTATGTACTGGTGTGATTGCTTACCATGACTGTCTGTCTGTCATGGCAGTGTGTGTCCTTGGTGTGAGGCCAGAGACAGATGTGTGAGGTACTGCGATCAACACATACTACATTTCCATATGTTGTGCTGTGTTACCCTGTATGTGACTGTGGTGTAGGTAAGGTTATGGCAAGTAAGAGTAGTGTGCATTACCAGTGAAATATGTAACGTGCATTGCATGCAGTGCATGGGTTGATAATGTTCCCCATACAGTACCTTGATGCAAACCCCCAGTGTGAGGTTGTGCATTGAACCTGAACCAGTGTGCTGACTGCTGCAGTATACTAGTCTGTCATATGGAGTGTGCCAGGTACTGTTGCACAGTTGTCGGCTGAGCACTGATATCTGGTCATTTACATGTGTATCCCCCAATAGATAGACAGACAGATGCTATATATATGGGGGTTAAGTTATATCACTACAGTCGAGTATTATGTGTATTATGTGTGCCATAGTTTGCTGACATATATTGCTGACATATTTTCCTTCTCCTTTTCAGGGCTATGGTTCACCAGTGTAACCCTGTGTACTCCACTGTGGAGGAGGAAGAGATACACCAGAGCCTGGTGCGGGATTTCACAATACTCTTTTCCCGCACCAGCCAGAACCAGCAGGAGAGGGCTGCACTGTGGCAAGACCTGGTCCGTCGGGTAAATGACATAGGCACACATAACCGGGCATATGAGCAGGTACGCCATCACTGCAGTGATTTAATTAGAAATGTCCATCAGCGTGCATCGGATATCCACAGGCAGCAGCTTGCCACAGGTGGTGTGGTGGCTAGACATCCCCCCTCACCAGACTGGAGGGACTACTCCTAAGTGTTGTGGCTCCAGACCAACAGCAACAGCAGCAGCATACATGTGTAATGATGGAGGCTGGAGCCACCCAGCAACAGGACACGGAGCGTGCAGGTAACATGCCATGTGTATAGTTGACCGTTCTGTACACTGTTAGTTTATGCATGTGTGAGGTGTGTCCTCGGTTTGTAGCTGTAATCTTGGTAATTATTGTGCAAGAGTGATATTCTCAATATCAGCAGTAGACCTGTGGAAGCTAACTGTTGCACTACTGAACTGTATCATACTCACAATATCAATGGCACAGTTGTGCCCATTGACAATAAATGTCTCATTTCTGCAGGTCCCTCTGGTGGAACAGCATGGCAGCCTATCCATGCTGGTGAGTGTGTAATAACATTACCTTCAATACTCATGATACTAATAGTAATAATAGGCTGAAGCAGTAGTGCTATGTGTTTGATTGCAGGTGTGTTTGTGTCTGTGTGTTGTTATCTCATATACTGAGGAGTGTGCATGTGTGCATGTGTGCATGTGAGCATGTGTGTATGTGCTCATGTGTGCATGTGTGCATGTGCCCTGTGTGCATGTGTGCATGTCCTGACATGGTACCACACAGGCAGACTTCCAGGGGTTCTCATGGGAACATCCGTGGGCATACCGCCCCTGTCAGACGTGCCCACAGAGGTCTTTCAACCTCAGCTATGTTTCGGGCTGTAATGCAGGCACAGTCACGTATGGAACGGTACACCAGACAGGGTCTGAGGGAGCTGAGAGCATGTCGCACAGCTATGAATGACAGTATGCGTGATGTTGCGGCTGCCATCCGTAACTTCACCGAGGTCATTGACAGACGTTGGGGGGACACATTAGATCTGTTCCACAACTACATGTCCATGAGCCAGGGCAATGGTGGACGGTTGAGGCATTGACGTGGCCGTATGCCAGCAACAGCAGCAGCTGGCAGCCATCGCGGATGAAAACAGGCCTGCGGCTGCTCCCATAGTGCCAGCAGCAGCCCCAGCAATGCTGGGTCTGTGCTGTCATCAGACCGCCCCAGGAGATCATGTGCACATGGCTCTGGACAGTCCCAACAGGGACCTGTCTCCAGTCACCAACCACCTGCTTCTGATGACAGTACCCAGTCTGGCTTAGTACCTGATACGGTCCGTAGCACCCCTGCCAGGCACAGGTACCGTGTCCGTGGCCACAGACAGTGATCTGTATGACCTGGCAGGTACAGTCTGTGGCTGTCCACAAACACCTGTATATGGCAGCCATGAGGTGGAACTGTGTGCATGCATACACACATGCAAACTGATAACACCTAGGGCTACCACATACACGCACACACTGCATCAACATTGCCCCATCTTGTACTGCTGTCCCTCACCAACACAAACACACAGACATGTCAATTGGTTGTATCAGTGGCAGACTCAGGCATACCAAGTACACACCCTGTGCATATGATGAAACTGTGCCACCTCCTGCAATCTGTAACATCAGTGCAGGAACAGGTTAACATGGTGCTGATGCACAGGGTGACTACATAGAAGTGTTGTAATAGTATAATGTTGACAACAGTACAGTGTAATGATATCATTGTGGGTATATCCCAGCATGCCTGATGCAGTTACAGTATGAATGTCATTGTATTGTTTTGTACACCCATAGTAATTACCATAGTGTACTGTCTGCACATCTTTGCATATGGGTGGTGAGGCTGTCAAGAGATGGCATCTACATAGGTAGCACAGGGGATACAGAAATGTACATATTGATACTCAATGATGGTCATGTTAACTGTGAGTTGCATGCTGTCCACACTCGACTCTGCAATGAGGATGTTTGAGGATGTTAATATCTGTGCAGTAATACACAACAGGTTCAAGACTCACAAGAGCACACTAGCACTACAAGGTCACACCTCATACCATGCATGACAGCCCCAAAACACAGAACTAACTATGACAGGAGGGAGAGTCTCCATACATGTCAAGGATACTGTGGTGCCAGGACAAGTAGCATACATCATACTAAGTCTGGAACTGCTGAGTGAGGGCTCAGTGTCTGTTATTTGAAATGTGTATCATTACAGGTATGAGCACGTGGGTATCAGGCCAGTTATTCAACATTACGAAGGTACATGGTCTATACACTTGTGGGGGGTGGGGCTGGATCCAGCCCGTCTGACCTGTGAATGTCTGGGTACAGGCTTATAGTGCCTGCATATATGCATTGTTACCTACTGGAAGTTGTACACCTTGTTTGTTGTAGCATAGTCTACATACAGGCCTGCTGACTGTAGCTTTGTTTGTATGCATGTTTGCTTGTTATGTCCCTGAAACACTGATTCCACCTGCAGTGCAGATTTACAGTGCCTCTGTGGATCCCTAGTGACATCTGTATTGCTTACTGTACCGATGTCCATGTCTCACTTGACAGAACGTCACTGTTTGTCCTGTTTGCATGTAGGTTGCCTGTAACACATTGCATATGACTTACCTCGCATTTGCTCAAGACAGCATTCATATATGCCAGCACTAACAAATCAGGAGCACTACACCCTCACATACTCACCTTGAGTACCTTGTTCCCCATTGGCCCTATGTGTCATTAATTAGTATGGGATTCATAATGCTATGGTAGCATGTGCAAAGGTCACCTGTCAATCTACTCTCTGGTCCAGTTGGTGAATCTGTGAGTCATGTGGCAATGTTACAGCTGCCTCATGTACACAGAAAACCCTCTCCCCTTCCCATACACTTACAACACATGTGAGAGATGCAACCACATAGCCAAACTGTGGGCTAAGCTCTCTTAACTCAGTACTGGCATACCCTATCAGGTGGAGTGGGAAACTACAGTGAATACAGTACCAGTCTCACATAGACCTGCCACGACCACAATCCAAACACAGAAACACACAGGTACATTCTTGGACTCTCAGAATAGCATCCTGCCTGAGCAGCTGACACCTGCAAAGCAGACACACAAGCAAACGTTATGCCAGAGCAGAGCACGTGCAACACATAGCTCACAAAGCCTGTGTGCCAAACAGTCACAGCCCATACGGCTTGACAACACACCTGCTACATCGTCAGGTACACTGAGGTCCTGCTCACCAGGCTGAACAAGGTGAAGGTCATGCTAAGATGCCCGTCGGGCACTATGATCCACCACATAACACAAGCATACAGGTTACTCCAAGGCATGTAGAAATATGACTCAGTCATTGTCTGTGCCAGTGTGTATGACCTGTGATGCACCTCCCTGGACTACATGTTACGGGACATAGAGGGGCTCTCTGAGCTTGTGGCACAGGCTGGTATGACCCTGACCTTGAGTAGCATCTTACCCTCACCAAGAATGCTGCCACAATATGTAGACAGGATGATCAGTTTCTACAATTACCGTATGTTTCGGTGACATTCAAAGGGGATCCAGTGCTTGTCAGCGTGGGATTACATGCTGGACAAGCCACATTGCTTTGCTAGGGACAGCTTGCACCTGTCACCCATGGGCCGTTGTATGTTGGCAGAGGCTCTTGCTACACACATAGTGCCTTTGTATGCAAGGCTGACATTACATAGCCACCTACACAGGTATCACACGGGGTAGGACACTAATAGTAATGCTACTCAACAGCAGCAGTGTAAACCTCAAGATGCATGCAGTGGAAACTGTCCTTAGCATGGGGTACAGCAATATCCGTGCAGTAACAGACTCCTGGTACAAGGCTCCCAGGTGCATCTCATCACTGCCAGGTCATACCTCATACCATACTTGTCGTCCACTACACATACACCAAACCAGAACAGGGAGGATGTATCCAAAGACACCTCAGATACACACACCCCCAGGTTGGTGGCACAGCACAAAGCATCAGAGCCTATCCATGTGCAACTAACAGTGGGTTAGACTGCCTTCAGGTTCATAGCCTGGCACACACCACCCTCCCATACCCAGGAAACCCACTTCGCCTTCCTGACAACACTGGGAATATGACGGTCTCTACAAACACTATTATATGGGTGGACTGCAACTACCCAAACATAGAGTGTGAGCATTACTCTAGCTCCAAGACCTTAGCTGAAGGGTTCCTAGCATTCATTCCCTGCATTGCTATGGAACAACTTGTTATCACTCCCACAAGAGGTGAAAACATGCTGCACCTGTTCATCACCAACATGTGGACTATATGCTCCAGACCAGTCGTGTATCCCTCGCTGGTGGGATGACACCATCTACAACTCACACTGTATATTCACACACCACATGCAGCCCCTGCACAGAACACCACAGTCATACAGTTGTCTAATGCATATTCCATGTATTCACATGAGGCAGGCTTCGGACATGGGAACTATTGAAGTTCACAGGTACATATGTGTAGGTGGCACACACATACATCATGTGTGCATTGACATTACTGATATAATGTATGTCGTGCAATATTGGGAACAACACCCCACACACATGGACAAACTGTGTGACAAAAACACACATGGCGTTTGTAGGATACAAACCCCTAATTAACTATGTTATGATACTTGTGGGAGACACAGTAGCAGAGCGCACTATTTGCATTACTGGGAGGCTTGCTCTCTCCTGCTGTACTTATAGGGTGCTGACATCATCAGTGTTTAGACAGTGGAATATGCAGCATGTGTTGTGTTGTACTAGTTGCCAAAAGGGACATTTTTCTTACACGTGGAATTGCACATACACTACTCCCCAATGCACAGTCACACATCCACTGAGCACTTGCAGGATTCAAACCCCTACCTAACTATGTTATGACACTTGTGGGAGACGCAGTAGCAAAGCGCACTCTTTGCATTACTGGTAGGCTTGCTTTCTCCTGCTGCACTTATAGGGTGCTGACATCATCAGTGTTTAGACAGTGGGATATGCAGCATGTGTTGTGTTGTACTAGTTGCCAAAAGGGACACTTCTCTTACACGTGGAATTGCACACACACTACTCCCCCCCCAACAGTCACACATACACACTGAGCACTTGCAGGATTTAAACCCCTACCTAGCTATATTATGACACTTGTAGGAGACACAGTAGCTGAGCATGCTATTCAAACTATTGGGTATCATTTGTGCTCCTGGCATATGTATAGTGTGCTGACATCATTATGTATGAAGAGGTATGTACATCTGTTACTATCCATCAGTACAGGGGAGAGCATATCTATGCATTAACTTTGCACAGGCACAGTGGCCTACTGTACTGCAGAGGCAGACGCCAAATACACTGTGGATAGCCTTCTGTATTCCCTAGGGACAACAGCCTAGTATTGCACTCTATGGCCATATGTTTACCTGTCAGATGCAAGTATCTCTTGCTCATATACTGTTTGTGGGTCTTTATTGCCATAGCTTTCCCTATCTCTATGAACAACATGTGTACTGTGGAAGATGTTTGCATATGAGTGGGATCAAGTACTTTGCTTATGTCTCTGTTGTAATTTCACTGTGTGCACTGGGCAGATATCTGTATTGTGGGAGGTTCCTGTGTTAACACATACAAATGCCAGATATGTGTGTGCAACTGCTGAACTGTGACATGGCCTAAATGTGTGAGCATGCCCAGTTCACAGTTTCTATAGCTTCTTGACTGACACGTCTCATTTATCTAAGTGCGAGCATGCCCAGTGTGAACTTTCCTTATGTTGGTATCTGTGGTCCACCACATTTGTGTTTGTGTGTGGACGTCATCTATATTTCACATGTACAGTTGAGTGTTTGACATCAGGTTGTGTTCTTACTGCCCAACTGCTTTGTGTTTGAACCTAACAGGCATTATGCTGTGCCTGCAGGGTTGCCATGGGATAGTTTGCATACAGTTGTCAACATCCTTTCCTACTGACCAAACAGTGTATTGTCTTATAGTGTACTGGTTCAGTACTTTCACTGTGGTGGACAGTATCATCGGTTTCAGTCCTATCACTGCTTGTAATATTTGTAGTGAGCACACCAGACTGGTTAAGGGCCAGTTGTGCAGATATGACCATGTTGCATTTTGTTCAGATATGGACAGCATACTACATGATTGTCCGACATTGTTAATGTATTCCACAACTTGTGTGGACAGTGACAAACAATGGCCATGTGCCCTAGTCCATTTGTACTGCTAGTCAGAGAGTGTTTGTCCTTCAACACACATTTACTGGTGTTTGCCATGACATATGTCAAGGTTAGTGTGCTGTGCATCTGTCTACCCGTGACATACAGGTGATATCCAGGGTACACCTACCATCTCCCATCTAGTCATCATGATTCCTCTGGATGACAGTCAATGAGGGACTCCCTGGATAACCTGTACTGGGAGTTTAGTCGTGAGTGGAGTGAGCTTCTGGGTTATGGCCCAATCGGTACAGCATGTCCTGTTTATGTCTGTGCTGGGGTTCAGGCCTGTCATCTGCATAGGTCACCAGCATTCAGATTTTACATGGTGCCAAATGTCCATTGATACCAGCTTGGTCATGGCTTTATACATCAGGCACAGTTGACCTCCAGCCAGGCGGTATGGCGCTGTGTGGAGCTGCAGTTTGTTTAATCAGGTGACACATGGCATCTGTTACAGCTCTGTGATCCTCCTGGTGGGGTATTTGTGGGGTCTTTCCAGTTGATGCAGGTGTCTGCTAAGGTACATCCCTCAAGGGCCATTGTACGCAATTGTGAGGCTGCTGATGGATGACTGGAGAGGCACATTGACCTACCCTGACCTAGATGTGCTTACCTTCATGATTAGGTGGGTATATGGTATGTTTCTGTAACCACTACAGACACATGGTTGTCACATGCAGGATATCTATCACCTTGTGTCCCCAGGTCTCTTATTGCTCCTGATGTACTTATTGGGTTAACACCTATGTGGTAATTTCTGGCCATGTACTGTGTTTCCACAGGGGATGACTATACACTATTCTGCATTTAGCTTGCTGACATGGCTGTGGCACCACTTGTCTGTTTCTATGTGTGCCTTTTGTAGGTTACATGTGTCAGCTGGAGGGTCCAATATGGTGGGCAGTTTGTAGTCTTGTGCAAACCTGTTCAGACAGAGTCCTTCCATGTTGGCCTGTACCTATATGACATATATAGCATACAAGAGAGGTCCCAGGACCATGCCTTGTGGGATGCCAGTTGTACCTGGTTTGCAGTCTGACATGGCTGCAGCATGTCTGACCAGGTCAGTTCTGTCCTTGAGCTGGTTTGCAACCTATCTACTTGGATAGGGGTTTATAGTTAGGCTAGTGAGCTTATCTGTACTGACCAACTAGGGTATTGTATGGAAGGGTTTAGCAAGGTCCAGATAGGCTGTGTGATCCACATTCCCCACATCAATGGCCTTGGTGCACATTTGACATGAGTCAGACATGTGTAAAGGGCAGGATCTGCCCTATGAAAGCCACACTGGGTAGGGACCAGTGTCTGTAGGTACCCAATCTCATTATTCCTGGGATCCATGATCATCCTCTCCATTACTTTGCCAACCTAGATAGTCAGGGTTGAGGGGTGATAGCTTGCAGTATCCATTCAGGCACCACCTTTGTGGTGAGGGACCACTGTTGCTGTACACTTCTCTTTGGGTACATATCCTGTGGTACGACTGATAGTGCGCAGTAGTGCTATTTGGTGTTCCATTCTTCTTTCAGTACTTGTTGGACACAACCCAGGACACCATCTGGTACCATTGATGCTGTGTGGTGTGCTTTGTAGATGCTGGATGTTACCTCAGCATCTGCAATGTCAGGGGGCCAGCACTCTGCTGAGATAGATATCTGGCAGTAAGGTGCTGGTGGGGAGTTTGCAAAGAATCTGTTAGGTTGGATGTTGGCAATGTGTGTGGGTTTGGTGTATTGTCTGTGATATTTGAGTACTGCAGAGCATATCTGTGGATTATCACCATGGTTCCTACCATCAGGTAAGACAGCTGTGTGACAATCCTTTGTGTCCTGCACAATTTGTATCGTCATAGGTTCATAGGTTCATACTAGGCTATCTGCCCTGGCCATGTTTGAGCATGGACAGACTGTGTGTGAGTTTTGACACCCCTTGCAATGTGCATATTATGCCCATTTAGGGTTTACTTTACTAGATGTGACACAGGGTTGGCCCCCAGTGTACACCTACTATCTCCCATGCACTTCACCAGATTTCTCTTGTTGAGTATGAGTGTGGAGCTCAGCCTATCATGGACTGACATTCTGTTCCAGAGTGTAAGGAGCCTCTGGGTTATGGATCTGTCCCTCCAGCACATCCTATTTATCTATGTGTGGAGGTTCAGATATCTCACTGTGGTGTCTCTGCTGGATTTGGGGTTTCTGCAGTGGAGCATGTCCATTCATTTTGGATTGGACATGGCCTTGTACATCAGGCATACATCGCCTCTGACTGGGCAGTATGCTTGTGAATTGGGCTGTGGTTTCTTCATCCAGGCTGCAGATGTCAAATGTTTGGACCCTTTATCCTGTTGGTGAGGTACATTTGGGGTCTTTCTAACTGCTGCAGGTGTACGGTAAGGTACATCCGAACTGGGGCATTGTTGTCACGTATGGGCCTGATAAGGGAAGAGTATTGGGGCACAGTGACCTCTCTTGATCTACATGTGCATTCTTTCATATTAAGGTGGGCAATATAGCAGGTCTTCCTGGCCACCTTGGCAATGTGAGTGTCACATGATGGGTTACCGTCCACTTGTGTCCCTAGGTCCCTGATTACTTCTTCCATACATAATGGATTGCCACCTATGTCATACTTTGTGTGTGCCTTTTTGGTATTTGTTGAGAAATTCATACTCTGCAGTGTCTTCAGGAAGGCTGGCTGGGGTTCCTGGGTTTGTGAGTGTGGTCTGTAGCAGGCTGCAAACAGGGACGCAGTTTGAGCCACTGTTACTTGCCCGTGGATAGTCCATGCTGCTTCTTGCTGTGGTACCAACCTGGGGGTGTGGTTATTCTTGACAATTACTGATAGCCACACTCCTATTGTAGTGTGTTCCATGTTTTGGAGCTGTAGAGCATGGTATGAGTCATAACCTGGTAGTATTAGGGTGCTCTTCTGGGCCTTGACCCAGGTTTCTGTTACAGAACAGATATTACCATTCTCCATGCTGTGGTGGGTTTGGTCTGCATGCACCTTGCAGGTTAGACTTCTGGCGTTGGGTAGCATTACGTCCAGGTTGTTATCCCTTGTGCTACCTATGGTGGTGGGTTTGTGTTTCCAGCCTTACCTATTCAAGGCACAGTGAGAGTGACAACAGCCTTTGCTAGTATCCACACAGCCAGGTGTGCTGGGTGCGTGCCATCCCTAGCAGGTGGGACATCATGTCTTGCTCAGCATGTCATCCCAGGCTGTCAGCCATTTGTTCCCCCTTGCTAACAGCAATACTTCAGCCAATTATTGTACTTGATCTTGTTGTCTTCATAGTATGGCATCATGCTTGGTGAGGGTGAGATATTAGGCAGGGTCTTCATGTTTGCATATACTAGATGGTGTTACATTGCTTAACACATGGTAATCATGCCTCAGGTGGTGCTGCAGGGCTGCCTCTGTCGGATGCACATACTACACTCCCTGTACATGTTTGAGAGCAGGTTGTGTCATGTTAGGCATCCCTGTTACTATATGAGTGAGTCAGAGAGGGCTATCATTCCCAGGGTTCCTACTGAGCCAGTGTATGTGCTATGCGTTGCCTCTTTGCCAAGGCCAGGGAATACTGAGCATGCCTCCTTCTGCCTACTGGGGCAGGCTCAGGTTGTTCCTCCTCCGAGTCATGCTCTGCCTGTTATGGCCTTGGCAATGGTGGGGAGCTGTTTGTCCCGGTCCTATGCTGGTCCTGCTGCAGCTGTTTTCGCAGAATCATATTATGTAGCATAGCACATACCATGACAATTTGGGTACATGTAGTTGGTGAGTACTGCAAGGCTCCACCAGATGTGTCCAGGCACCGGAACCGTGACTTGAGCAGCCCAAACACACGCTCTATTACATTTCATGTTTGTGCGTGTGCCTCATTATGGCGTTCTTGTTCAGGTGTGTGTGCGTTTCTGATGGGTGTCATCAGCCACGGCTCCAGTGCATATCCAGCATCCCCCACTAGGTGACCATGTGGGATGTCCCCATTGGCAAATGTCTGGTACAGCTGCGTCAAATGCCAGATATGGGAATCATGGTAGCTCCCAGGGCAGCCAGCACACACATTCATTATTATGCCCTGGGCATCACACACGACCTGGCAGTTGATGGAGGGGAAGCCCTTGTGGTTAATGTAGGCCCTACCCCACTCACCTGCTGGTGCTTTGATGCGTATATGCGTGCAGTCTATTGCACCCACTACCTCAGTGTATTCCGCTATTTGATGGAAGAGACGCATATTGCTGGCCAATACCTCACGGGCATTGGGGAAATATACATGATCGCTGACATGGCATCCAGGAACTGGTGCAGTACCCTGGATGCTGATGCCTGTGAGATCCCCATCATATCACCAGTTGGTCTCTGGAAGGTACCTGTTGCTAGTATTCTTAGGCCAACACATACCTTGGTTTCCACTGGGATGGGTTCCCCTCTGTTGGTTCTGTTTGTGAGGCGTGGCCTGCACAGCTCAACAATTTGCTGCAGGAGGTCTCTGTCCACTCTATAGCGCTCCACTATCTCCAGCTCATGTAACACCTGGTAGGTGACCCTGGGCCTGTACACTCTTCTCCATCTCCTCACTGTGGGTTGTCTGGCAGCATTTGCATTGTCACCACCCTCAGCAAGTCTCTTATGTCTCCTTATAACAGCTATGGCAGCCCCTAGCATGTTTTGTCTGAGTGCAGCTTTTTCAGTTTTCACTTCTACTAGCTTAATTCTGTCTTGCAGTGTCTCTTGAGAGAAACATACTGCAATGCTGTTTGCAGTGTTTTAAGTGCTGGGCTGGGCTAGTATTCTGCATGTGTAATTGCCTGCTTCTAATTGTTTTCACCTGCTAGCTCTACCAGTATTCCCTGCTAGCTTCCTACTATTTCTTCTGCTTCCTTTTTCCTCTCTGTTTCCTCAGGGGGGAGCAGTGCGCATACCAGCGGAGACACGTTCACAGTGGCTACCACGCGCGCACACATGCTTACACGGACTAGAATCTGCTTATTTGGGTTAAAACACGTGCACACCAGCACAAACAGGTTTATATATCTTTACACAGCCTCCTACATGCTTACTCTGCCTTACACGTGTGCACTCTGTCTTACTCGCGCCTCCCAGCGTGCACACACGCGCATGCACGCACAGCAAAATACTTTGGTGTTGGCCACAGTGTACACCTTCCATTTCTTGACTTTCCCATGCTTATCTGTTGACACTCCTCTTTCTATGCTTTGCTCCAATGAGCTTGATTTCTTCCTGTCATTCCCCCCTGTGATGTCACCTATCTCCTACTCTGTTACTCCCCCTTATCTAACTCTTACACTACACGGAATGTGCTCATTTGCTATGTGACAGTGTGATTCACTATCCTACCACTCATTTACATAGGATTGCCTACTAATGCTTAGTTACGTTTCTTACACTCAGCTTCCCCCCTTAGCAACCACTAAACATTGGCCATGTTGTTTTCGGTCTGCTAGTCCCTGCATTGCAAATCCATGCATTGCATAAAACCCACATTTGTGGGTTTCAAACCTTTATTTTTATGTCTTATTTAGCGCAGCCCGTTTGCGCGGGGCTGCGCTGCGTTTAAACCTCGTCGATCGCCAAAAAAAAATTTTTTTTTTCATGTTTGCATCGGGTTACCGTGCCAATGGCCACATATTTGGCCATTGGCATGCTGCCTGCTACATATGCACACTCTATTTGGAGCTGTTATGGCTCCATTGTGTTATTTGCAATAACGTACTCAGTTGTCAACTGAGTACATTTTTGCACCTAACACGACTCTTACACGGGCTGGTTTCAGCTTCGTGGATTGCTAATCTACATCATTTGCATGCCTTTCGGCTGCAAGTGAGGTAATTAGCATATCCACACCCTGCCCGTGTAAGAGACATTTTAGCTGGCCTCTTACATGGGATTTCGGGCTGTTCCTGGATCGCGATGGCTGCATGGAGTCTTAGACTCCATGCAAGCCATCGTGAATCCTTCCCAGTCTGTTTAGTAAGAATGCTAATGTTTCCAGTAAGGTTCGCAAATGATCTAGTAGAAGTAGATTTTCATGTATTCTGGAGTTCTAGATTAAATCCTGTAAAAAGAGATATAGTATTTAATACAAAAGATCAGTTTTTAGGCTCATTGCATTTATTTTTTGTACTGAATGTTATACAAAATAAAAAAAGATATTGCATGATTAAAATTTTGTATAAAATATAAATACACGTTCAAGTCAATGCAGTTCTGGAAGTGCAAAAAATGAGAAAAATTGATGGAGAAGCTATTGAATAAATGAATAAAATAAAAGAACAGATGTTTCTTTTAATGCAAGTGGCAAAAAACTGGAAAGTTGGAATGAAAATATGGATAAATGTTACAGAATTGATCCTTGGCAGGAAGTAGAAAGTGAAATTACTAAAGCTATCATAAAATGGAAAAAATGCAGGTGCATTAAGAAAACTGAAGATTTTCTGGAGATTAATAACTAATTATCTTCATTCTATTTTTTAAAACATGGAAGAATAAAAAATATGAACAGGAATGGGGATAAATGGAACATTGAAAGAAATGAATAGAAAAAATATTTTTTGTTTTTGTAAAGGCATTGAAAAAGGTAAGTTGGATATAATGTACGCAAAATTGTTTTCATATAATTGAGATATTTGGTAGCCTAGGGTCATAGGCAAATTCTAGGCAACCAATTCGCAGACTTATATGCCAACAGAATATTCAGACAGGTGCCAAAGGTAAGAATCAGCCCTCATACCCTGTGTCTTGGAAGTAAATATTTTAATCATAATGCCAACCCCAGTTTAGTATAACAAAAATGTGATAAGTATGAAGTAAGAATAAAGGAGAAATGTTGCAATGGATGATTGATCAGGAGGATAAAATATATAAGATGTTTTGAAGTTTGTATTTGATAGTATTTATATTTAAAAATATAAAGAATGTAAAGAAATGTTGAAAAAGATTTGCTTTTAAGTAGGAGGCAGCTTTTTTATGTTTTGTATACTGCTATGTTGATTGTTTACATAAAGAAACCCTACTTTTTTTGATAAGTTCCATGGCATCTTTTCCATCCACCTGAGCTATCTCTAGCTCAGGCATACAAACCTCAGTTTAACATTTCATATACAGGACAGCACAGTCAGGACTGCAGAACCTGCTAATGCTGAACTACAGTACCAGTAATGGAAATTAATCCAGCCATCTAGGATGGGAGTAGAACCATAGCCTTCTGATTTTCCAGCACCAAAGCTTAGTGCACTTTCTGTTGACCTACTGGGAATGAGATGTGAAATGTTTACTGAACATATATAAATATATTAGAAATAAGCGTATAAATGCAGAAAAAAGTCACCAGTTTAAAAGCATAATTTTGTCAGCATTTAGTGTATGAAGGAACATTATGAAAAATACTTAAAATGGCACATTTACTAGTACATTTAGTCATGATTTTCCTTGACATTTCTATAATTCTGTGTATATGTGCCCACTGTTTGCCACTGGACCTTCAAGTGCAGGTTTCATAATATAATATGTTTTCATGGTTCAGGTGATATATGTGACTGTTCACTTTTATATACAGTCTTAATATCACACTTAATGGTGCAAAGGAAGCCCTACTTCTTTTGCTTAAGAGCATGCAAAATCCTTGTTATGGTCCATCTATTTATATTCGTTCGTAGATTTCTCCTCAAAATCATTGGTCTAAACACTGTTTGCCAACTTGGTTAATGTCCATTTGTGCTATAAGTTTATTCACAAATTTAATCTTACTGCTGTTGTCCTCTTTACTGTCTAGTACAAGTGCAAATCAGATTATTTCAACAACCATATATTTCCACAACTAGCACTGCCTCATTTTTGTCATAGCTTTTAACAGACACATTGCATGTTATTTTGAAAGGTTATGATCTTTACCAAAAATGGGCTAAATTTACTTTACGGAATGTTTAACTGTATTTTTAACAGCGGCTTCACTTCTGTAGTTTCTTCCAAAATAAGTATTGTAAGACCCAATATTTGTGAATGATGTTCCTCCCAAAAGTTTACAAGCTATTTCTGAAGTATCAATAAACATTATATACACATGAAAATAAACATGAGACCAAGTTAGAGATGACACAAATAGACTTAACTTTAGAAAGATACGCAAGAGTAAAGACAACTTTAGAAACTGTACTTTTTAATAGCATCAGCTTCCATAAAGGGACAGAGTAAAAAATAATATACACTGATCTGTCCTCTTAAACCTACAAAGATATGTTATATTGGGATACGTTATTCTGTCAAATAGCAATTTTGGTGACAAAATGATCTGGCATAGAAATAGATTAGAAGCAGAATATGTCTTTGTCAAATGTTTCATATGTTGAAAGAAGGAAGATTGAATGTTTGTGGTTATGGCAAGTGAGATTTTGTTTTAATGCCAAAACTCTGAGAGATACCAAAACCATTGGCACTGGAGTGTGTGTATGTGTGTGTGTGTGTGTGTGTGGGGGGCTATGTGTTTGAGTGGTTACAGGTTAAGGTTAGAGAAAGGGACAGGAAGGGAATATGTCTAGTCTTGTACATGTGTGGTGTGTATGAGGTATGTGTGACTTGTTTAGTGGTAATGCAATGAAAGTTATTTTTGTTTTAAATGTAAGTTAAGGTGCAAGTTTGGATTTAGGTTCCGGAGCTGGGATAAGGCTGGTGCACCTTTTCTAGAGTTTATGCTACACACGGCCATCTCTTCAGTCAAGCTTTATCTGCATTTCAGCCCATTCCCTTCTATAAATGTGTATGCTGCTGTTTATAGGTTTAAATCCTTTTGAATTAGTAACATGCTTCTCATACACACATTCTGTATGCCATGCACAGTTCTATCATGTATTAGTCACTCATTCAGGTTTTCTGCTCTCATGGAGATACATGTCTTGTAAAAATGAATGCCTTATATAGGGGAGACTTTTTTTAGTTTCCCAATACTCTTTAAACTTTTAGCACATATGGCTTATACTCATGAAATGTAAGTGCAAATGTAGTCTACACTTTAACTAATTCTGCATATCTCTAGCTTTTTAATATATAATTCAGGTATAATATTAAAAATCTGAAACTTTTTTGACACCAAAACTTCCAGTTTCTTGCAGGTTTCTTTTAAGTTCTAGTTTGTTAGGAAGGATTAAAGGTTCTACTGTGAAATATCAACTTTCTGAATGCAAATGAGCTAAAAAATCAAAAAAATAAAATAAAATAATCAACTTTAATTGTTTTTCTTTTTCAGGGGTCGAGTCCCCATGCCCCTGAGCTTATATATGCAAACTCCACAGTCATACCAACTCTCCAGAAACAACTGAAGCATTACCAGCGCATACTTAGAAATCACACTGGCAATGTTCTCATTTGGAAAACAACATTCAGCATTATGCGTTTCTTCTTTTCTTTTCTTTCTGTTACTGATGCTAGAGCAATGTCACATTGAGAAACTGTAGGAGAGCCAAGTAAATATGCTGCTGTTGTAATATTTGCATTTTTTTTAGTTTTACCTTGTTAAAAATATAACAAAGTATTATGCATACAAACGACAGAGGTTATTTCTCAACACTTCTGACACAATATGTTATTAATAAACATTAAACACATGTTGAAAATATTAAAAATACACCAAGGCAGAGCTGATGTGCATGAGAACAAAGATAAGTTTGGAAACTGTGCCTTTGATAGCACCAGCTTTCTTACAGGGTGGAGTCCAAATAGATATAAATTATGACTTATTTTTCTTTTTTTCCATAAGGAAACTTGTTTTAATAATTTTTCATCCACTTGGTGACATAGGGAGGCATTTATAGTCTTTATGCATATGCATAATGGCAGTCTGCACTATCCATCCATGAGCTCAGTCCTGGCTTGATTCATAAGGGCCATTTGTGTTCATGCACAGTAGCCTTGAATAAATGTATGCAAATAAAAGAGTAATAAGATTCTAATGAAAAATGATGTAGAACTTCATATGCTAATATGCCCTCATCCCACCTGTTTGTGATATGTTATAAAAGGCAAAATAATTCCTTTTATTATTTATTTATTTAAATTTGTGTATCGGGAAAGCCTGACTTGGAAGGAGTCAATTTTCAGCAGAAGCCCAGGGAGAAACTCTCCAGATGCATTTCTATCAACTTTGCATTTGATGAAGATGCTTGCTGTTACTGTCAGCCTAGCTATTTCTCACTGTGAGCTGCTTGTCTTGGCTGAGACAAGTGCCCACTCTGCAATGTAATGTCCCCATCTACTTGACGTTGTGATTCACTTTAACTTCCTGCAGAGATATGTACTTGCTGTGGGGCGTGTCTTCCTGCTATTAAACTTGGCAACTGTGTGCCACTGCCCTCAGGCTGTCTCCTAAATATAACGTTATTATCCTCAACTGACATTTGCTGATATATTTCAGCTGTACTTGTAAAGCGGAACTGCTACTTTCTGTGCTTACCCTGTGAAGAATGAATTTATTACCTTATGACTGTGGCAGTGGATCACACCACTGAATGCGGTGTAAAGGGGTGTAGAGGACAGTTACCATT
>NC_056741.1:656160624-656290624 GCF_019279795.1 Protopterus annectens | reverse complement strand
CAAAAGTACCTCACCAAGAGGATCAAAGGGCTCAAACAGATGCCATATGCTGCCCGGTTAAAGAAACTCCAGCTCTCCTCAGTGGCATACCGCCTGCTCAGAGGCGATCTGTGCCTGACGTATAAAGCCATGTCCAACCCGGAATTAATGGACATGCTGCACCTCAGAAAATCCAAATCCCATCGAGCTACATGCTCGAGAGACTTGAACCTCAGCACTGAAATAAATGGGACATGCTGGAGGGACAGATTCATAACCCACAGGCTCCCTTCACTCTGGAATAAAATCCCAGTCCAGGTTAGGCAGAGTCCCTCATTGACTCTCTTCAAGAGGAATCTTGATGAGTGGATGGGAGATCGTAAGTTTACCCCGGGTATCACTTCTGTGTCACTGTTAGACAGACACACATTATACTAACCTCGAAAAAGGGCATAGCAAAATTAATTTAAAATGGGTGGCGAAAGCCAAACACACTCTGGCTAGGCTTATAAATGCCCTAGGGCAGATAGCCTAGTATGAACCTATGAACCTAAGTAAAAAATGTCACAAATTAAACAAAAAAGTTCTACTTCTGAATAATTTCTATCTAGTGTATAAAGGCTTACAGTATGAATTAATAAATGTATGCGTATCAGATAAATTAACTGCTATACGCTTGAGAAAACTGTTGTTTTACACCATGATCTGTTTAGGTAATACAATATAATCACAGCTTAATGTGGTTGATTTAGAAAGGACAGTACCACTTGTAAGTTTTTAATGGATTGCTTTATACACAGCAGCCTTGGTTGATGTACAGAAAATGTAAAATCATCATCTACTTAAATGTATGTTCTTATCAACAGCATGGTATGCTTTAGGTGCCCTTTATACTGAACTCTTAACAAGCAAGTTAAGGAGCTGAGTATGAAACTGAAAATAATATGGCAACTACTACATTTCAAATTGAAAACATATTCCGTAAGCTAAACAAGGAAAGGTTCGCAGCATGGCTGGTTAGATTAAGAAAAAGAAAACAGAGGGAAGAAGATTAAGACAGACCAGTTATATGCAAAAGAAAACATACAATGAGAGAGAGAACGCAATGACTCAGATTCCGGAGGAGAGGAAAGGGGCTCTTTTGAAGCAATGAATGTGACAGCAGGAAAGGTAATGTCAGTAAGGACTGGGAGAGTTATTTACTGAGAACTTAAATGGTCAAAAATAAAGGCATCAGTACTGGCTATTATGGAAGTATATTGCTGGCATAAAAGAAAAGGGCATATTTTATATTTGCAAAATAAAAAGACATTTAAAGAACCTTGAATGGAAAATATTAGAAAATCAGAATGTCTGGACATCTTACAGTAAAGAATCCTTAAAGAGACAGCACAGGACAATCAAATTAGAGCCTAAGGAAGTGAAAAGAGGACTTAGAGGTCTTTAAAATGCCAGTTGAATAAAAAAAAAATATCCAAGAAGTTCATATAATGTTGGACAAGAATAACCATCTTTATAACCATTATAAGAAGACAGTGAAGGCTTTCATCTTTCCTGTTGCAGATTAGATAGTACAAAATGGATTAAAAAGTCTAATATCAGCTTAAATATAAAGGATGTCATTACTAATGTTATAGGGACAAATGACGGCGTAATAAAAACGTTTAATGCAGCTGTAGTTTCTTCGTTGGTGTCTTGTGAAGCTAACTAATCAAAAATTGGCAGTATTATAGCATTATCAAGTCCTTCTGTCTTAAATTATGAAGTATTGAATGATAAGATTTGGAAAGCAAATTTGTATCTAAAGATATACTAAAAATGAAAGGCATGTATATTATATAACTGTAGTGAATAGAATTTAAGAAAAAGACACTTGCATGGTATTGATATTTTACCTTACATAGGCAAGTGTTAAGGAGCTAGCAAAGCTGATTAATGTTTTCAATTGTCAGTCCAGTAGAATTGTTCCCATCTGGCAATTGTTGTATACTGTCTGACAGGGAAATGGAACATATGCAGAGGCCATAAACAGAATAATATCGGAAGTTATCCAGAAAAAAAAAAGAGTCCAGGATTTGCATATTAAACATAAGTAAACATTCCTTTCAAAAGTGTTTTGAAAGGAAGAGGAAATGTGCACCAAAATTAAAGATCACAGCACTGTTAACACACTAAGAGCTCAAAAGATATGAGGCACCTTTCTCATTACCATAAAACTATGAAGTAAGTATCAGTGAAACATAGAAGTTTAATAGTGATTTATTTATTTATTTATGCTTTGTTGACCAGTTTGGTAGGCTGGTCATTCAACACTTTTCAGTTATGCCCTTTGTGACAAGACATGCAGTTTGACAAAGAATGAAAAGAAAAACAAAATACAAAAGCCAATTACATAGCTTAACCCAGAAGTGTTACAGAAGATTTATAGAAATACATCCACTATATTCTGTGCAATGTAGGGCTAAAGTTGAAAAGTAAAAGTTACAGTAACATAGCTGAAATCTACAGGACAAATAATTTTGATTATAGAGTTTCTACAAAACAGAGATGCTATTGCCTGCTATAGTAACCAATGCTCATCCCATAAGCATAGGCTATACAATTAATTCACGAAGCAGGCTGATATGATGATTTCCAATTAAACTGTATAATTGCTGTAATAAATACAAGAGCAGTTTGCATTGGAGCATTTTTGTTTTGTTGATCTCTGCATGCTGCCTTTTCTGATCTAGAGCCTATTGTTATTTTTTATATTATATAACTCAGAAAAGACACATTAACAATCAGATAAGTTAATTTGTAAGGCACTGAATTGAAAAACTGCATCAGTGACAATGAATTGTTATCTCTATTCTCTTTAAACATGACTGCCTAATCTCAGGGGCTGGGTTCACAAAGACTGCTGTAAGATGGAAATGACTTAGACACATTGCAGTTATCATTTCTGATCCAGAGACAACCCTACCATGGTACTGCAACATGAAGACATGCAGCATCACTGTGGGCTGTTTCTGTGGCCATTCTAAATGAGGTGTTCTGGGGAGAGGCATATAATAATTAGGAATGTGCTCGCCCTTAGCATTGCTTGCAGTAAGACATTTACACAGTCACGTGATTCAGATAATTTCGCAGCTACATTAATTAGCATGACTGCTCTTGGCCACTCACTGTAATGAAAATGGTCAGAGGTTTGGGCTCACTCTCAAAGTAGAGGTAGTGTTGGGGTGTGTGTGTTGCTGCATATGTGAGTGTATGCATGAGTGCCTGCCTGAGAGGTTGTGACAGGGAGGCTATGGAGGGGGTCGATTAGGAAGGTGTGTGTGCGAGAGGATCAGGGCTGTCATACCTGCACAATCCATTAGACAAATGTGCAAATCCTGCAACACTGTGTGTGTGTGTGTGTGGGGGGGGCACTAACCTGCAGGGAGAACTTTTTGATAACATGCCTTAACAACACTTAAATATGGCTCAGGGAGACACTAGCAACCAGCAGGTCAGTCAGGCAGTTTTCATGACTACCACATATGGTACCTGTGTGACAGTATTGAATATGCCCTGAAGCCCTGCATGATGACTCCTATCCAAAATACTAAGACTGTGACCAACAATGGATAAAAATCTGCCACATCACAAACCTGGATCATTGTGGTGCATGGATTTTGGTTGTTAAACACATGGTTTCACCACCTTGATGTATCTGATGGCGCCTTGTCGTGTGACCCTGACATCTATGTTAAGATATTCTGAATGTCTGAGTGTTACACAATGTGATGATAATGCTGAACATTCTAAGCATTTGTGAGTGCAGTATGCCATGGTACTTGCAAAGACACAATGACTTGCTCATAGTTTTGGGCCATAGTAAAACATATTCACTACATCAAAATAGTGCAAGCAAACTGAGTACCAGACTCTTCTTACTCATGCATAGACTGGCCACACTGAGCATCAGATATAGGCTACCCAACCAACAAAGTACAAAGCATAAGGCACGTCATTTGCACAGGAAGAAAATAAGTGTGCAATATCTTCACCTGGGATGTGTGAATGCTGTAAACACTGAAAATTTTTGAGAGCACTGTGTGTCTGAGGTGAGTTTGGAGGGAATTCTTGCAAATGCTTAATGACAGGCCACTGTAACTAGTTGTTTGTGGTGTGTGTGTGTGTGTGTGTGTGTGTGTGTGTGTGTGTGTGTGTGTGTGTGTGTGTGTGTGTGTATA
This sequence comes from Protopterus annectens, assembly GCF_019279795.1. Classification (NCBI taxonomy): domain Eukaryota; kingdom Metazoa; phylum Chordata; order Ceratodontiformes; family Protopteridae; genus Protopterus; species Protopterus annectens. Next base: position 656,286,425 of record NC_056741.1, on the reverse strand, counting down.
CATGAGACACTGAGGGCTGTAGTTATGTGTCAGCAGTAGTAGCTGCATTATGGCCAATGTAAAAGATAGGTCCAAGATATGTATACAAGATGTGCAGGCATCCTATGCAGCCACCTACCCAAAAAAACAGCCACTGTAAGGAGTGCCATAGATAGTAACATGGCCATAGTAAGATGTAGGTGTGCTGAGCAAACACAAATGATGTTTGTCAGCAAATATGGCATGACTGTGAGTACCATAACCTGGAGAATGCCCTCTCCTGTGCATACACACCTCTATACTCAAAGTCACCAAGGATGTGGTAGTACTACATGACTATGACCTTGACCTCCCCTGCCTATGAGTAGAGGCAGAGATGGAATGGCACCATGAACTCACCAACTGGCACATGGCAGGGGAGCACATGAGGACTTGACACATACCATTAGGTGACTGATCCAGTATAAAAGTCATACATACAGGATATACACTCCTATATATCATTACACAAACTCTGCACATACTTGCACATATACTGAACTGCACCTATTGACACAACTAGTTCTGGAGGAAAGTGGTATCCATGCCATGTACATGTACTAGTAGTGGTGATCAACCCACTCTTCAGAGCTTATGGCAGATCTCAATGGTGGGGCCACAGTGTGTTCATACTGTGTGTGTACACACCATCCTGTTCTTCATGTGTGGTGTGTGTGTCTTAAGTATTGTCCTCAGACACAGGGTCTGGATATGGGATCTGGTCTGTAAACTCCCTGTTTCCAACACTGATACCGTACACCCTGAATGGCATTATTGTCAGAGTCAAACCTCTCTCCAACATCAGGCGATGGAAACTCCATTGTGATAGGGGATGACAGAGCATTTCCTGTGAACACATCAAAGCATAAGACCCAAACAAATAGATAAAACACTTCACCTCTACTAAACACATAATGCATAATTAATAGGCACTGAAAAAGGTGGCAATAATAGGTAGTATAACCTTAGCTTGTACATGTGTCCTTCTAGCTTGTATCCCTGATGATCCCTAATGTACAGGAAGCACTCATTATTAGCAACATGTTCAGTAATAAAGAGATCAAACCAAATCTTTCATGTCTTAATAGTTGGAGTGTAGTACACACCTTCAACGTCTCTGATTGACATTCAAGGTGTACGCTGCAGGTCAATCCCAAGATCTAACACCCTATGACATGAACATGATGACTTTGATTCCACCTACAGAGTTGACAGAAACTCCTCCATCTCCATCAGTGGTGTTACAACAGACAACCTGCTTTTCATTGCTGTACCTTCCCATGCAAGGTGGATAGCATGATTCTCAGCATTATGAATAATGTCATTGGCCCTACATCCAGTCTGTTGGTACTTGTGGCATTGGCCACTGATAGCACTTTAATATTGTTTTATTTATTTATTTATTTCTGTTTGATAACCAGGGATGTCCACTGGGCCATGAAGAGCCCATTTTCAGGGGAGGCCCAGGGAGAAAAGTCCAGATGAACAGTTACAGAGAAACAATCTATGCAATCAATTTTGTCAGACAAATTACAGTGTACAATACAAAAATTAATGTGGTAATATACAATAAAATACAGATAGATAACACATGCAGTACAACAAAAATAAAAGGAATGTGTTAAACATATTGTTTGATAAAGACAAATAAGAATACATGTGAAATGTATTATTTTTTTTCTCTGAGAATATCCTGCCAAGCAAAGTCATGACAAGGCAAGTCAGCAATTTCCTGCTCAATCAGCCACTGGCCATGGAGATGGAGACCCTGTACCAAGACTTCATTTTCCACATCACAGATCTTTCTCTTCATTGCTTTTCCTCTTCCATGCATGTTGCTGTGTGGAGCAAGAATACATAGTTCGAGTATCCAACTAAGGAGTGCTTGTCAAAGTTAATTCTGCACACTGTACCACCCATCTTGTACAGTTGATCATGTATGTTAATATGTAGACATAACAGTAAGATGTACATCTTTACACTACTACCTGGCAAAGGAACTCCTTCTCCCACATACACACACACACACACACACACACACACACACACACACACACACACACACACACACACACACACACACACACACACACACACACACACACACACACAAATCTATCCAAGTGAATTACCCACCCACTCTCTCCCCAAACAGATGTACACTTTGTTTTCCCCTCCTTACAGGTCATACTGCAGTGTAGTGTACAATATGCAAAAATGTGTTTCTCTATACGCAAACCCTAGTGTTACAAATGCTATGGTCCCATTCTGTTCAATCACAGCTATTCACAGACAATGAAAATGTCACCTGAAACTGTAGTCATATTGTCTGCCATCAGGCAACCTGACCTGACAACTATGGCCATTCGATGAATTATTTTTCCAAGATAAGCATGTTCCATGACTTCAACTTTCACTGTTTAACGTTTGCTGATAAGCTGTTTGCTGAAATTGTTATTGAATGCGTGAACACAGATCCAACCCTGCGTGTGATTAATAGTTAGGTCAACAGAAAATATGGTGAAGTATCTTCTTAAAACATGTCACAATGTATCACTGTTAGCAAAATATGTTAAAACCATAGGTCTACTAAATATGACCTCGCAAGATGAATTATTGGCATTTGAACTGATACCCTTACCGAGCAATGTCACATAAACCTTATTAATATGCTTAACAGCAATTTTATTATAAATCTCATTAAAAAAACTAATGAGAAATCATGGTTGGGAAACTTTTTTAAGCTTATCCATTCCTACAAGAACTTATCATGATTGGTTATCATTGTAGCTGACTTAACTATTTGGCAATTAACCAAGCTCTTCTTCTGGTGCATTGGATGGCAAGTATAAAAATGGAAAAAAAAAAGAATAGGTGGGTTTCTGATTAATGGTATATTCAACACCAGCCAAAATTTTAGTAATAGTTACATCCAGATAGTTAATTTCATTAAAACCATAATGGTAGGTGAATTTCAAACATTCAGTAGTGGAGCCCAGATATTCTATAAAAGTATTTAATTCATCTAACACGTTGCTCCAAAAAATAAGGTAATCAAGGAAACTACAAAAAAACTCCAGATGTTCCTAAAGGTACCATTTAAAAAAACTGGAGATCTACTACTGAATTTTTAAAATTCTTAACCCAGGTGATAACCCGAATTATATTATATTATATTATATTATATTATAGGTCATAGGTTTACAAGTAAGTACTTAGTAATCAGCCTATAGACTATTACAAGCCCAGCCAATAAAGCGTATTCAAAAGTTCCTTCTAGCCTCGGCTAATCACTAACTTTTTTTACTTTAAGAAGTTGTGCCTGTGACTCTAATCATTCAGTTTCTGATAGATAACCAGTTACAAACCATGAAAAGAACAGCACCATCTGAAATGAAAAACACAACCACTGTGGGTAAAGGAACACTGAATTTATTACTGTCACATATTTAGTGCTTCCATCCGCTCAATGTCTGGATGTCAGAATACTAAATATGTGACCGTAATAAATTCAGTGTTCCTTTACCCACAGTGGTTGTGTTTTTCATTATAGATAACCAGTTAGTCATTCTGTGCAAAACACATGGATTTATGATAAGATTTACAAGTCTGACAAGAATACTTGAATGAGGAATAGTGTCAAAGGCCTTAGACAGTTCCATGTATGATACATACTGCATAGCTGCTAACTGCTTCACTGATTTTTTTTTTTTGAAGAACTTAATGAGGGTAATAAGGCAGGACCTGCCTCTGACAAAGCTAATCTGATAAGGCTACAGAGTTAAGAGACTGTTAATGTCCATATTAATGGCATCTAGATAATATGTTACATAGTTTTATGTAAAGGACTAGTGAGAACTAATTGGTCTATGCCAGTGACATAACTAAGTCATCCGGTGGACTAGGCAGTGCCCCAGACTAGTGTCCCCTCTAAACTCTTAAGCTGAGAAACAAAAGCAAAGAAGTTGTAGAACAAAAAAGGTCTTCTATAACTGTAGTAAATGCCTTGCTACAGTTCAAATTCCTGATTCTGCCAAATAAATAACAATGCACTCTAACAGGTATTTCAGCCCAAATGATTAAAATCATAATAATTCATAACTGCCATTCGGATGATTTATTTTGGTTCACAGCTTTCATCCAACACATATATAACACATGATTTCATCAGAACTAAATGAGTGACAATCACCACATAACTTAAAAAAACTTTTTTGGTCATGTGACTACACTTTGTTATTATATTTAACATAATTAATATGAATAAAAAATGTACAAATAAAATGACTTGCTAAGAATTTCCATTCATAACAAATTGTCACTTGAAATTTCATGAAAACATATGCTATATAGTTAAAAACATCACTCATACCAAGTAACATTTTGCACAGCCATTATGAATCGATCAAACACATTTTAATAATGTAAACTCCATATTCAAATAAATTATTTAATGTGTGCGTGTGTGTCTTTCGGCTTTTCCCGGTTAGAGGTTGCCACAGCAGAACTCCGGTCCGCTAATGATTGGCAGTTGATTTTTACGTACTGAGTTGCCAACCCTAATGCACAACCTTCAATGAAGGTACGCCCATTCACACATGTCTCCACGCAGAAGACGCTCTAGCTGAGAGTCAAACCGGACAGCGTCTTACTGTGAGGCAACAGTGCTACCGCAGCACCACCACCACGGACATTCAAATAAATTATTTAATATTCTGCAAAATTAATAAACATGATTCATGAATTGTACCCATTGAGCTAAATCTATCTTTGGAAAAATGAATGTCATAATTTTGTGGAACACAACCGATGGAGATGCGATCATTCATACCAGGAGGTGTAATGGCATTTAAACAAATTACCATATTAACTCCCTATATTTGATTTTACCCCCCCCCCCCCGACTACTGCTTTGTTTTTTACTAACTTTTCCAATATGGAAAACTTAAAAATAAGGAGACCAGAGCAAACAGTTGTGTGTTTGTACAAAGCATTCTTCCTGTTCTTTCTCACAATGTCATAGACATGTTCATGTTAAGATAATTATCTGGGTATCCACTTTTTTATTTAGGTCAGAATGGTCAGTCTTACTATGGCTAGCTCTGAAGAGTTCTTGGTGCTAGTTCTTAACTTCCTGCCATAGTTGAAGAAAGATTTGACTTTATGTTTTGTTTCATTTGCAATTTAAGTTCTTATTCAACTTTGAATATGCGCGGTGGTGGTGCTGCGGTAGCATTGTCGCCTCACAGTAAGACGCTGTCCAGTTTGATTCACAGCTAGAGCGTCTTCTGCGTGGAGACATGTGTGAATGGGCGTACCTTCATTGAAGGCTGTGCATCACGGCTGGTAACTCGGCACGTAAAAATCAACTACCAATCATTAGCGGACCGGAGTTCCGCTGCGGTGACCCCTAACCAGGAAAAGCCAAAAGACACAAACAAACCCTTAACTCTTTGCTAGTTTGCTTGAATATGCTCCAAATGTGGATTAAGCTATGACATCCTATAAATAGTATGTCATTTATTTCTCTTGTTATATTATGTGTAGGGATATTCCACCACAGGCATTTTGTTTTTAAATGTTCAGTCATATTTGCTGTAGATAGGGGCTACCTTTTTAATGCTGTAATCATTGTAGGGAGCTTTTGCAATGGGGACCATTGGAGAAAACAAAGAAGTTATGCTTTTGAGAATTTCCTAAACACAGATGCATAAATCAACAGTTTTAAAGGAAGGGTTACTGATTTATGGTCTGAATTAAAGATTTCTGTATTCTAATCATATGATGTTATTATATTATATTACATTACATTATATTATTAAATAATAGAATGTATAAGGCAACTAGGCCATGTGGCCATTTACACCTTTCCTGTACACACTGTTAGACCTTATCACCTTTTTCTAGGAGCAACAGGTCAGTCATACTGGGTGAATTTACAAATACTCATTGTCGCTCATCTAGTCAGGATGTAATAGACGAGTCTTTGTGGGCTCTGTTCAAGCAGCTTTATTATGTACAAACACATCAGGACTGAGGCTTAATAACTTTAACTTAGATAAACTTATATACAAACTAGCTATTATATTCACACATGCTCACTCTCTTGTTGCACTCTTAAAATGGCACTGAAGCCAGGGGTGTAGCTAGGATTTTCAAATTTGTACTGACAGCTCTCAAACTGCTACCCCCCTCCCCAGCCAAGCTACGGCCATTCTCGTAATTCACGGTTCGCTCTTTTAGTGTCGATGAAGAGGCATTCGCTGTAATGCCTCTTCAGTAATATAATATAAATTCACTCAAACTCAGTTCCTTGAATTGAAAATTAACCTGAAATGTCAGTTCTTTGAAAAATGCAGCATGGTAGTTGGGGTAGAGACTTTATGCTTTTGTTTTCTGTAACTAAGGTACAGGTTTTGAGCTTGAGTAAATTACTAACCACCTACTACCACTAACTAGGATGTTTCATTCACACACACACCCCTACCTACCTCTTAGTGCAAGAAATATGGACAAAGCCTAAAATAAACAGGGACAGATATTAAATAATGTTCTCGTGAACTTAGAAAGTTGCTAGAATAACAGGATTTGTGCTAGTATGAATGTTTCTAAAGGACATGAAGTCTGAAGCTCAAATGTCTGTCATTATTTAGCAATTTCAGCCTTCAATGATTTTCTAGAAAATCACAAAATTTATGAGGAACAGACAAAAAATATGGGGCAAAAATCTGGACATTCTGAAAAATTTGGACAGTTGAGAGGTATGCTACCCACCACACACACACACACACACACACACACACACACACACACACACACACACAAAACCTCTTACAGCAACAAACTCATAAATAAAACTGAGGCAAAGGCCCAAAAATAAGGACATTTTTTTAAATATTGCTCTTATAAACTTAGAAAGATAATAGAATAGTAGTAGGTCTTGCATCAGTACGAATTTTCTGAAAGGTATGAAATCTGAAACTGAAATGTCTGCATTATTTTCTAACTTCAGTCTTTAACAATTTGCCACTAATTTGCCAGAAAACTGCAATTTTATGAAAAACGGACCAAAAATGTGATGCAAAAATATAAAATTGCCAGACAATACAGCTGGGAACCTGTCAAAGGAGGGACACCATTTTAATATGAGCACAGTTAACTTAGAGCAGCTGACAAAATTAGAGAATCTACATGCATTTCTGAAATAAAAGTAATGTATAACTCTGATCATTACAGCTATTTATAAAAGTAAAGTAAACCCTCTATGTTTTCTTCCAAAATTGATATTTTGTGGAGGGATCATTAGGAGAAGAGCAACATTTTGAGCCAAAATCAGCGACAGTTGAGGTTTGGCTATGCCTAATTCTATAAAGCAATTTGCATGTACCTCTCAACCTGTTAATGCAATAAATCTGGACAAGGCCAAATATATTGAGGGAACATATAAACAGTACTAAAAATTGCTCTTGTATAAACTGGGACAGTTGATAGAACAGGTCTTATTTTAGCATGCATTTTTCTGAAGGTTATAAAGTCTGAAACTAGTGTGTCATTATTTAGTGACTTAATTCCTAAATCATTTGCCAGAAAACCACAAATTGAGGAACAAACCAAAAATAAGAAGCAAAAATCTATTCATTCTTTGAAAATCTGGACAGTTGGGAGGTATAGTTCAGCTGGGGCTGTCTAAGTTTGCCGCCCTTCCCCTCACAAAACCATGGTCGAATGGAGCCTCCCCTGCAGCCATTCCAATGATCCATTACTTTGCTATTTCACTCCATTTACCATAAACACTAATGTGCATACTGATTTACTTCTATGATGATTTGAACTTCATTTGAAAGTTTTATTTTGCATTTTACAGCACAAACACTAAGACATCTGCTAAACAAACTTGGCATTAAAACTTCTCTGCCCTTGAAACTCACATTCATTAAAACAACATTAAAACCCACATTCAAAGAAAAATACATTTTACCCGTGGCAGATAAAAATTAATTCTGGGCTGCTTTTAAATCATAGGCCCCTTGCATATGAAACATACATGTGCTCTTTGATGCACCTTCCTATTGCTTTGAACATTTTTCCAGCAAACAATGAAACAAAACTGCCCAATTCAGAACATTTCCATCATAAAAGTCTAGTCAAACTTCTACAGTCCACCATTATCAGTAAATAATATGCACAATCTCTGAAGTAGTAAAAAAAGTCATCTAAATAATTCCACGTTAAATAAATCTAACTAATGAAGAGGTTGCTGCTAGCAATCACCTTTATATTTCATGACTTCACCGAAAGTGTCTGATGCCCCTGAGGAATAAATTGCCTAAATTACATTAATAATAAGCTAGTGATATTGCAATAGGAAATGGATGGCAAACTGATAACAGGCTCATAGTTAGTGTCTTAACTTTCAGTACAGCAGCATTCACCCCTTATGGGAGTAGAACCAACAACCTTCTGCATTAAAAGCAAGCACACAACATTTTGTGCTACTAGCAATGTGAGCTGACTTAGCATAATCAGCACTAAACTTCTCTTCCCCTGCAGCTCTCAGTTCCTTGTAAAATCTACGCAATACTCAACTACATCTCAACTTCGCAGCACAAGAAGCTTGGAAAAAGCCAAATTTATTGGGGTGGGTCAAAGGGCAAAAACAGGAACACATTAAACATTGCTTGTATAATCTTGAAAGCTGCTAGAATAAAATGCTGTGTTACCATCATACATTTTACTGCCAAGGTCACTGTGCAAAATAGTCAGAACAACATACCACTATGCCAAATCACCTGCTTTGTGAAAGAGAGGAAGACTGAAACTTAAATGGCTATCATTTAATGAATTCAGTTTTCACCATAGCTGTCAACCTCTTAGCACAAAACACCTGGACAAACCCAGTAATGAGGGAATACAGCGCTCAAACATATTCAGTGAATTCAGTTCTTGCCATAGCTGTCAACCTTAGCACAAAAAACCTGGACAAAGCCAATAACAGGGTATTACAGTCCCAAAAATAAGGACAAATTTCAAATAGTCATAAACTTAAAAAAATTGCTATAAAAAAGGTTGCGTTAGCATATATTTATTAAGTTGTTTTACTATGTCACAAACACGATGCAGACTCCACACAGAAGGCACCCCAGCCAAGAATCAAACCAGAAAACTTACAGCTGTGAGGCAACAATACTGCCACTGCACCATCAAATATGTAAGGAAGTAAACATTCAGAAACCTGAAGTCTGAAATTTAAATGCCTGTCAATTTGTTAATCAGGACAGTCTGACTTGGAACAAAAAAAAACACAATTCTCAGCAGAGGCCCAGGAAAAAATAATGCAGATATGTCTTTGTAACATGGGAGGACAGAAAGCAAGCCCACACAAACACAGGGAGAAGATACAGACACCCCCCACCACCACACACAAAGAAGGCACCCCAGCCAAGAACCAAACCCAAGAACCTACAGCTGTGAGGCATCAATGCTACGTTGCTACCACTGCACCATCAAATTTCAAGCATTGCAATATTTAAAAACCACAGATACATACAGATATTGATCAGATCAAATATGAGGCAAAAATCTGCAAATTTTTTACAAATGGTGGTGGGTAGGGAATTCAGGTCTTTAACACCTGCATACAAGGTACAGGGTTCAAGCCTGAGGTATTCCCTACCACACCACCATGAGTAATCACACCAGTACAACATCCCACCTGGGGCACACACACACACACACACACACACACACACACACACACACACACACACTCTTAACACCCTACCTTGAGACCAGCTCGGGAATCAGAACTCTACCTCCTCGGAAAGCATCACCAACCCTCCATGCAGTGAGACCAGCTAGTATTTCAAACGCACGCTACCTCCCGCTCAGAAAGCAAATTTGGAGCTCCATTCCGACTGGCTGCCTAAAGCGCGCTGATGTTATTGGCAGTAAAGTGCGAAAATAAAGAAGATTTAAAATGAGCGCGAAAATAAAGAAAGTTTAAAATGCTACCCCCCTTCTACATAAGTTGTACTGAAATCAGTACAATGCGTATGCCTCCCGACGTCCCTGACTGAAGCTAGCACGTGATGCTATTTATATACACATTCAGTCCTTGAAACACTTCTTAAAGATACAGCACACACACTCTGTTCTACATCCTCCCTCTTTGAGAAATAGGTCATGCAATATTGACAACATCAGTTGACATGCAATCAATACAAATAATTCTTTGCCATTCAATTATACAGAACAAGATACACATATACAATTAGGTCCGGGCCACTATGCATTTCACAGTAGGTCTGGAAATATGACCAAATCGTGTGACATAAAATTTAGAATTAGATTTAGCAACTGGGACTGTCTCTACTAAATGTTCAAACTTAGGAACATCATCAGGAATGGAAGTAGAAGTTAAGACATGTTCTGCAACAGGAACATTGTCTGGATTTCTCAGAGATCTAGAGTCTGTATCACAGGAACAATGCTGCAATATCAATTCTGGAACAGGAAGAAGATGTCTGAGATTTCTCCTGTACTCCACACCCTCAGATTCAATTACATCAAAGTTAAAATTCTCTGTATGAAGCTGTTTTGGTGTATTTATAGGAGATCTGGATAAGGTATCAGCTAGATAAAGAAGTTTACCTTTTGTGTAGACCATTTTGAAGTTGTACTTTTGCAGTTTGAGCATCATTCTTTGTAATCTCATTGGAGCTGAATGCATAGGCTTCTTTAGAATAGTAACTAGATGTTGGTGATCAGTTTCAATCTGAATAGCTCAACCAAAGATATAATCATGAAACTTTAAACATGCAAATACTATTGCCAAAAGTTCTTTGTCAATTTGAGCATATTGCATTTAGTTTGGGTAAGGGTTCTAGATGCATAGGCTACTGGTCTGCCTTCTTGAAGAATAACTGCACCATGACCAATATTGAAGCATCACAGGAAAGGATTACTGGTTTATTGACATCATATTATCTTAATGTAGGTGGTGTGGTAATTTTCTGCTTAAGGTCTTCAAATGCTTTCTGGTGTGTTCCAACCAAAACCATGTAACATTTTTGCACATCAGCTCTCTCAAAGGTGCTGTCAACTAACTGAAATCTGGTATAAACTTGCCTAAATAGTTGGCCATGCCAAGAAAACATTGTAGAACTTGAACATTATCTGGTGCTGACATCTCAAGAATGGCTGCTTGCTTGGGCTGGTCTGGTCTCAAGTCAGTGCTGGTAAATAAATTACCTACATATATAACTTCTGGTAATCTTAATTTGCACTTCAGAGGATTGCGCTTTAAGTTCACTTCATGTGCTCTGTCTAGAATGCTCTTAAGGTTTCTGTCATGCTCTGCTTCCCCATTGCCTCCAACCAATAAATCATCTACTATTATGGCACAAGGATAACCTGAAAAAATTTGCTCCATTGTACACTTGAAGACTTCACTTGCAGAATTTATTCCAAATGGCATCCTTAGGAATCTATATCTGCCAAAAGGGGTACTGAAAGTAGTCAGTAATGAGGATTTGTGATTAAGCATTACTTGCTAAAATGAACTTTTTGCATCCAAGACAGGAAAAAATAATGGCATTTGATATTAGGACTGTGACTTATTTGACTGTATGCATGGGATGATGTGATCTCTTTAATGCTCTGTTCAAATTTCTTGGGTCAACACATATTCTTATCACTTCTGAGCCTTTTTTGTGGGCTGCTACCATGGATGACACCCATTCAGTTGGTTCTGTAACTGTGCAAATTACACCTTGCTGCACCATTCTAGCCAACCAAGCTTTGACTCTATCCTGCATAGCGATTGGAACTTTTCTTACTGGTCTGACCACTGCACTGACCTCTGGGTCCAACCTCATAGAATACACAACTGGAAGTTTGCCCAACTTGTCATCGAAAATATCAGCATACACTGACAAAATGGCTTCAGAAAAATTGGAACTAGGATGTGTGTTTATATGATGAACTTCTTTGCTAAAAGAAAGCAGATTCATTCTCAAACTGTCTCTGAAACCCAATAATGACTGCACAGGTCTTCAAACTACATAGAATAACAAGCTGTAACAGTTCCTAGCCAAATAACATGAAAGCACCACTGATCCTTTGGTTTGAATTTCTTCATCTCCGTAAGCAACAAGTTTCACACTGCCTAGCCATATTGAGTTGTTCTAGTTCTCACATTAGCAAATGTGTCTGCTGACATAACATTACACTTTGAACCAGTGTCTACTTTAAGCTTGGTGGATTTACCATTGATCGTGACAGTACAAAACACTTCGTTCTTTGCCAGCAAATACACTGCATCAACCTTTTCACCAATTACTGAAACACCATCTACGTAGAAAGTAGAGTTGCAGCTCCCCATATGACAACTTGCTTTTTTGACTGACCCTTCTTTATAACTGTGTGAGGTTTACTTGATTTGCAAAACTTCTGAAAATGGTTCCATTGTTTACACTTGTAGTATTGCTGACCAAATACTAAGCATGTCTCTCTTTTAGATTCATAACTGGCACTACAGTTTTGACAGTTAATAAAGCTGGATTTGGGTTTTGCTGATTCATGCTTGTACTGCAATGGGCATGCTCCTTTCTTAGAACTTGTTAAAAAAATGATTTTCCATGAAAACCAGCAGGGGTTGTAGCTGCCATGTGCTTAGGCCTGCTTCTTCTTGCCATGTGTTGCATGCTATCTACATTTGCTCTGGAGCCTGCTGAAACCATGCTCTTATCACCCACAAGCATACTTGTGTGTCATTCTGTAACTTCATAGATTTGACATATATCAATAGCTTTACTCAGCACTAAATACTGTCACAAACCAAAATTTTTCTCACTGCAGCAAAACCAAACCGACAAATTTTAGCTTTGTTTCTCAGGTCAGTTATATAAGCTGTAAAATTTTCTCCTGGTTTATGATCCCTTGTATAAAACAAATGCCTCTCTAATGTAATATTTGTCTGGGGTTACACATTTCTCTGAATTTGCGCATCAAACACTCGGGGTCTTTCAGCCTGTACAACAATATTATGGTTTTCACTTACACATATACACAAATGAACGCGCTCTTTTAATGGTCTCTGACCCAGCTAGGTTTAGCAAAATGAATGCCTTGATGCATGCATCTTTGTCGGAATAAGCTGCTTGTATAAAAACATCATACTCTTGTTCAAATATTCTCCAGTTCTCTGCAATATTCTGATCAAATACAAGTGGTGAGGGTTTTTGAAATCCATCTGCCATTAACACATACCAGTGAAGAGTTTTGCAAATATTTTTTATTTATTTTATTTATTTTATTTTACATTTGTTGACCGGGCTAGTCCAACTGGATACATATCCTTTTTCAGTAGAGGCCCGGGGAGAAAAGCTCCCAATATGCATGAACACACACACATATGTACATATACCAGAAATTTATGCCAGTATTCATAAGCTCAATAGCACAATAAGCCTCTGAATAACTGAATTTTGTGAAATAAGTCTTTTGGGCACTGTAATACTCTTGAAATCACTGTACTGCAAGAAATCATCTCTTATTAGTGTAAGAAACATTTCAAAATAACTGCACCATGTGAATGAGCTGGGCAGAAAAAGCTTAGAGTAAGAAACATTTCGAAGTAACTGCCCTTTGTGAATAAACAGTACATGGCACACTGAAACTTCCCCAAAATGGCTGTACTTTGCTAGATAATTCTTTATAGTGTAAGAAACACTCTGTAATGTTGGCACTTTGTGAATAGACACACCCAGCACAAGAAAGTTTTCGAAATGGCTGTATTTTGACTGTACTTCATGAAATAGTTGCACTTTGCACACAAATAAACTCTTTGGAATACATGCACAGTAATAAGCACACACTGTAAGCCCTTTTACACACTTTGAGATACTTTAAATAGGGTACCTGACAAATCTTCGAATGCTCAAAATTTCGAGCATTACATGGTTGAGACCAAACGTTCGAAATTTTGAGTGTTCGAAGATAGACTTTCAACGGCACCATACAGTGCAGATAGAGAGAATTTCCCTTTTCTGCACTGAAGTGTGGTCTCGTAGTTGGTATATTTAAGTAGAGGGGGGTGTGGGGGGGTGCAGGGGGGCTTGCCCCCTGCCTACACTGTTAAAGTGTTTTTTTCTTTTTTAACTTTTTTTTTATTTGATGTTCGAACATCCAAATGTCTAACATTTGGTCTCAACCATGCAATGTTCAACATTTTGGATCTTAGAACATTTAACATAGACCCTTTAAATAACTCTAGTTATGCCCTGAATATAATACAAAGTAGTAGTTATGCCAAAACACAATACTTTGCCAAAAACATGCAGTCGCCTTACTTTATTTATACTTACTGTGCCCTTTTTGCCCTTATTATATTTGTTTTACTCATTTAATCTCTTTCATGCCCATTGTACTTTTTTGTGCTCATTTTCCTCTAAACATGCCAATTTTTGCTTTAAATATGCTTGTTTTGCCTTAAATATGCCCATTTTGCAATTCTCAGGTAATTCCAAACCCCTTATGTGCTTTTCTGATAATTGTTTTATCAAATATCTTAATTTTAAACATTCTGTCTAATTAATAACCCTTTTGTGCCTCTCACTTGTTTAATAATACAGTTTGCGCCCATGTAATGCTCAGTTTTATCTTTTTCATAAAATAAACTGTTTGCACAAGTTTTCATTACCTTTGGTTCTTTTCTGGCCCTTTTCTGTACTCATTTCTCTTAGCTTACCTTCACTGTTAACTCTGAATCTCATAGCTCCAAATATCAGTCTCTGGAAACCCACTTCTAACACCATAGACGAGTCTCTGTGGGTTCTGTTCAAGCAGCTTTATTATGTACAAACGCATCAAAATTGGCGCTTAATAACTTTAACTTAGATAACCTTATATACAAACTAGATGTTATATTCATACATGCTTACTCTTTGGCTGCACTCTCAAAATGGCACTAAAGCTAGCACATGCTTGCTATTTATATGCACGTTCATCCTTGAACAACTTGTTAAAGATACAGCACACACACTTTGTTCTACACTCATCCAATTGCTTAATTCCTTCTTATAGAAATATAGTGCATACCTTTACTTGAACTGGAGATGAATTTTATTCCAGGGAAGGTGTAGTCATTGTGTGACAAAATTATCTCCACCATGAATTGCTGATTTGCTAAAGTGAGTTCAGATCTCTGGTTCTAGTATTCTCTGAACAGTTTTATTTGTGGAGAAATAAGAGATCTTGGACTCTTTGACCCTAATGTTCCAGAAGGCAAGGCATAGACTGCCCCTAAGTATTCTAAACTACACTGAGTACAGGAAAAGGTCTCCAACCTCTCTTTATAGTTCTGGTATTTTACTCCACTGATCATAGGAGATTACTAGGCTATCAACCTGGAGGTCATTTCAAGCCTAGCCATTTCATCCCAATATAATACTATAGAAATGTTAGTCAATACCCAAGACTGCATTTAGTAATGACTTCCCATGTCCAGGAGCATTGTGGGCACTATTCTTGATAAACATTTATGGCCCCCCATCCACTCATCCAGGTTCCTTTTCAACAGTGCCACAGAGGTGCTCTGTTTCACATGAATAGGTAGGCTATTCCAAAGAGGCAGCAGTCACTGGGAGATAAATCTATCCCTCCAGCATGTCCCATTTAAGTTACAAGACATATTTAGGTTCCTGGAATGGGTGGTCCTAGTCCTGTTTGATTTATGGATATGCAGAAAGTCCATTAGGTTTGTGTCTGAGATTGCTCTGAAGCCAGGCATAAGACACCCCTAAGACATCTATATGATACACAGTATAGTGACAGGGACTTAAATGGTCCATGTATAGCATGTGCTGGAGTCCCTTGATCTTCTTTGTTAGAAACCTCTAAGGTCTCTCCAATTGCTGCAGGTGCTTTGTACGGTACATGCTGAATAGGGTGTTATACGCAATTATGGGCAGGACTAGTGCTGAGTATAGAGAGGCTATAACCTCTTTTGCTCTCAAATCGATGCCTTTACTAATAAAGTGTGCTACATAGAAAGCCTTGCTTACTACAGTAAACACATGGTGCTCAAAGGTAAGGTCATGGTCAACTTGTGAAGGCAAGTCCCTTACCACTTTCTAGGTACTTAGGGTATTGTTGTTGACTTGGTAGTATGAAGGGACTTTGTTTGTGGTGAATGGAATGAGGATGCATGTCTTTGCATTCAGTTTGAGATCATGACTAAGACACCAGTAACTGGTCTGTGTAAGACCATCTTAAAGTATACTGACATCATTTGGGAATTCAATAAATGCACACAGTTTGCCATCATCTGCAGACTTGGTTACTCACAAACCCTTAATTTTAACCTAAACTTCTGACAAGTATACACCAAACAGTGGGGGCCCAGCACTGACCTCTGTGGCATCCCACTGCTAACAGGTCTGCTAGTTGATGTGTCTGTCTGGTTTGTGAGCCAGTAAGCAACCCATCTTACAATGAATGGGTTTATATTCAGTTTGTTAAGTTTATCAGTAATGCCTGAGTGTGGGATTGTGTCACAAGCCTTTGCCAAGTCAAGGTATGCTGTGTGCACAGTTTTGCCCTCATCAGTAGCCCTGGTCACATTTTTGAAAATATCCACATGATTTAACAGGCAAGATCTGCCCTTGGTGAAGCTCAGTTGGGTAGGATCCAGGGTTTGGAGGTTGCCTATGTCTTTATTTATGAGGTCCATAATGATATGTTCCATGGCCTTACAAGTGAGGCTGTTCAGGCTTATGAGTCTGTAATTCCCTCGGTCTGTTGCTAGGCCACCTTTGTGGAGGGGAATAACTGTAGCTGTTCATCATTCTGCAGGAACAAAGCCTGCGGTTAGATTATGATTGAAAAGGGTACTTGATGGTAGTTCTTGTTTTTTTCAGTTTAAAAGACAGCCTGGGATGCCATCTGGTCCCACAGAGGCTGTGTTTTTTGCCATGGACAAGGCTTTGATGACCTGTTCTTCAGATATGTAGGGTGGGGGAGGAGTTTGGGGCAAGGTTTGTGATGGGGGGGTGAAATTTACACCAAACCTATCTGCTGGCAGGTTTGCTATCTCTGAAAGGGTCAGTGGCTGTGATACCATTAGTCACTAGTTCTGCACATGCTTGGCTCCTATCTTTTAAGCTTCATACATAGCTGTAAAATAAGCCACGGTGGTGCAGTGGTAATGTTGTTGCCTCACAGCAAAAGGTTCTCCCGTTCGATTCTCGGCTGGAACGCCTTCTGTGTGGAGTCTGCATGTCCTCCCTGAGGTAGAGTGGCATTCGAAATTCATGCGTAAAAAGAGCGTGCCTTCGTTGAAGGTTGGGCATCAAGCTAGCACCTCGGCACCCGTAAAAAATCTACTGCTAATCATTAGCAGACCAGACTACCACTGTGGCGACCCCTAACCAGGAAAAGCTGAAAGAAGAAGAAGAACAACATAGCTGTAAAAGGCCTTATGGTAATCCTTTTCTGTGCTAGCTAAGTTTTTTTTCAAAGAGGCCTTTAGAGGATTTGACAAGTTATCGTATTTGCCTGTTGAAGCTAAGGAGGGTGCCTTTCCATTGTTTGGGTCTCACCTTTGTTTTCATGGACAGCAACTTTTTGCATTTATTGTAAAGTTTGTTGATGCTGGATGTCCATCGTGGAGGCTTGTTTTCACTTGGGGCTCTGGCTTTGATTCTTTCTGGTACAGCTGAGTCTATATACTTATACAAGTGATTGTACAGGGCTTTAGTGTAAGCATCATTGTAGTTACCACTTCTAGCTGGGGGTGAGGCATGGAATGCAATTTTTACCATCATCTAGGAGGGTATAGTTTGGTTTGGTGATGTTTTCTAGTCTGATTTCTCTCTTTGTGAGTTCTGGTGTTAATGTCAGCTTGGAGGTGACAGATCTGTTGTCAGAGTTAACTAATGAGGGTCCTACAGTTGCGGTAGTGCATCCGTTTGACATGTTAATGAGGACCTGATCTAGTATGTTTGTTCCTCTTGTCAGGGTATGAACAATTTGTTCCAGGGCATTTCATTTAACAAATTCAAAAATTTTTTGCACTAGCAGGTTAGGGCTAGCGTAGTTTCCCTAGTTGATGCTGGGAAAATTGAAATCCCCCATAACCAGAGAATTTGGTAATATTTGGATTGTTTCCAGTTTGGTAAAGTAGGCTTCATGCATGTCATGACCCATGGAGGGGGATCTATAACTGACTATGACTTGATTGGGGGGAGGGGGTCTTACCACCATAACCTGAACTTGGAGTAACTCTGTGTTTTTGTCCAGTCTAACTAGACTGGGGGTGAATTTATCTCTAATATAGATAGAAACACCATTCCTTTGGTTCCTACACATTCATTTTGTGGTCTGAAGGTGTAGTAGGCATTGTAGCCTTGCAAGGCTGGGGTACTCTCTGAGGCCTTGGACCAGGTTTCTGTGACTACACAGACAATACCATCCTCCAGTGACAGAAGTGCTTCCAGGGTATGAAGTTTTTGATTTAAGCTCCTAGCGTTTAGCAACATGACCCTTATTTTGCTGTGATTGGCAGATTTCATGTCAGTAAGTTTGTTTTCAAGACCTTGCCTAAAAAAGGCGCTATAGGGGAGGGAAAAGCTTTTGCCAGCATCCAAAAGCCTAGAGGTGCCAGGTGTAAACCATCTCTGGCAAAGCAGCGAGGTTTCTTGACCATGGCTTCCCAGGCTGAAAGGAAATGGATCCCCTTTGAATGACACCAAAAACTAAAGCCATTTATTGAAACAGATCATTTTTTGTTCATACTGTGGCATCATTCTAGGTGAGAGTAGTATGCTGCTTAAGGCTAGGGACATACTTGCCTAGGAAGCATACTCAGAGATCAGTCATGTCTCTCTTCATATAGTCCAGTAAGGTACTTCTAAGGTTATTCACTCCAACATGAACTATGACAGAGTCATAACGGTTCTTGTTGCTGAGAGACCTGAGTGCATCCGTAATCTGACAAATCCTGGCACTGGACAGGCAGCTGACTGCGACTTTCTCCTTGTCCAACCTGGTGAGTGAGACATCTGTGTGTCTCACTATTGAGTCTCCAATGACTAGAAAATTTGGTTTTTGAGTGTTATGCCTTACAGGCTTGGTAGGTGAGACACTGGTGTTACTATGTGTCATGGGTGCTGTATGAACTGCAATACTTGTAGCAGTCTTGTGTTTTGGAGCTCTCTATGTGTCTGTAGGTTTTTTTGAAAGAACCTCTGCATATGTTGATTTTTGTGTTGGATGCATACTATGTGTATGAGTAGTGGTACTATGTGCATGTGTAGAGCTGGGTGGGTTGACAAACTCTTCTGTGTTACTGTTTTGAGTGAAAGAGAGCATGTATTCAAGATTCTTGGTATAGACACATCTATCACACACTGTACTAGACTGAGCTATTAGTAGAGGGTTGCCGGTGTACATGAGACAATTGCTACACTGCCTCAAGAGACCCAAGTCAACAAGGTTGGCAGGAGACACAAGGGTGATCCAACTGTCCATAATGCTAGGTTGAAGACGGTTTTTACTAGTGGGGGCTTTTCAGGATTGATAAAGGAGGAGCTCGGTGGATGAAAAATTCTGCCTTGTTTTTTTTTTTTTTGGTAATTTAATGGGTTCAGCTCACTAGCAGTATTTCTTTGACTGGGAAAGTGCTAAGCATGGAGGCTACACTAATGTGCTACAGCTGTAACTAAGGGAAGAACTGTTGAATTAATCTGCTTGGCTATGGAACACAATTGCGAGACAGTGCAAGATATTGCATAACATGCAAACAAGCAGAAACCTGCTTTCATCAGGAACCTTTGAGGTCTGTCCAACTGTTTGATATGTTTAGTAAAATACATCTAAAAAGGGGGCATTGCATTCTATTATAGACCTTATTGGTGCCAAATATAACAGGGTAAGGACTTCTTTGGACCCACAGGAAAAATTCTGTGTGATCAGCTGTATCAGATAGAAGGATTTCCTGACCACTTCTGCAACCTGATGATCAAAGGAGAGGGAGTTATTTAACTATTTTCCAAAATCTCTCTTTACATCTTCATTTTGGAGTGGGGAGTTTTTTATAGTATAAGCTATGCGGTGGGTCTTTTTACAAATCATTACAATATTGCATTCTTAACATATACTTTTAGCCCATTTTGTAGACCAACAGCTATTTACATATGTAAGTTCCCTTCATAGCTTCTGCATATCAGAAGAAGATTTATGTTCAACACCTAGTTTGTAAACATCTGCAGATATTGTTAATCAGATACCTTGTTTTTGATCTGGAGAGAGTAGTATTTTCTGACTAGCAGAGGTCCCAGCATGGATACCTTTGGTATCTTACTAGTTACCTTCATGCTCTCTGATGATGCTCCTGCCTGCCTCAGCCAAGTTGCTATTCATTTAACAAAATAGGGGTCAGTTTGGAGTGTATTTATTTTTCTGATAATGACAGCATGTAGCACAGAATAATATCAGATGCCTTGGTGAGGTCTAGGTATGCTGTATGAACAATGTGATCACTGTCCACAATCAACTTGTGTTACTCTCTCAAAAATATTCTCCAGATTCATTAAACAAGATCTATCTTTAACAAAATCAAACTGTTGGGGGTAAGTCTTATATTTTTGATCACAGTTTATCAGGTATGTTATGACCTGTTCCATTGACTTACAGATGAGGATCATCAGGCAGAAGTGTCTGCAATTCTCATGGTCCATGGTACAGCTGACCTTGTGTGGTGTCATTACTGTTGTGTGCCAAGCCTCAAAAACAAAGCTGCTAGATAAGATAATGTTAAATAGTTGCAGGGGTGGGACCGCTAACACATATTTAGTGTTGTCCAGCTGGCAGCCTGGTATGTTATCAGTTTCCATAGACAATGCATTTTTTGGGGGGAGGACTAGTTTTAAAAAGTGTTCTTTTGTGATAATAAGGAGCTTGAGATCCTTAGGTACATGTGGGTTTTGTATAGATATCTCTGGAATGAAATTTGCACTGAACTTGTTTCCAGTATCCACTGGATCAATGTAGGTAGTGCCATTATGAATAAGTTCAGACCAATGCTAGGCATTATTTCATAACTTCCTTGTGTAAATAAAGAAGGATTTGTAATTATCCTTAACTTCTGATATCTATCTATATTCATGGAAAGCCTTTGTTTTCCTAATGGTATTTTCAGTACATTGGATTACGTTTTGATGTAGACCTGGATTTGTGGGTCTTGATTTGTGCAGAAAAAAGGAAGAAAGGTAGGGGTGTCTCATTCTTTATCCAGAAAAGCCTCACATCAAGCCCAGTAAAGCAGTATAATGCTCTTGAGATTCTTCATGTCCAACTTGCCATCAGCAAAGTCATTTACTATTTCCTGGCAGAATTGTCATATCACATACTTTACTGAACTAGAGTCACTTAATATTAAAGGAAAAGCAAAATTCCTAGGTAACTTCAACTATCCAGGTATAGACAGGTATACCACCACTCACATGGAAGCTCAGAGATTCCCGGATCTTGTCTTTGTCAACATTAACACCCTAGAAAAACTACTCAAAGAATCCATGAGGGGGAAAATAGCCTTCACCTTGTCCTCACTTATATGACTGAATTATGCTCCATCCCTTGTGTAACAAACTTACTCATCAGGTCTGACCACAAGCTCCCTTGAAATAAAATGAAAACCTGGGACATCTCTTAACCATGATACTTTTAGAAACTTCTACAAGGCAAATGTCCTACTTTTAAGTGATTCCTTGGTTTGTTTTAAATCCCCCACAAACCTGGAAAGGTCTGCTATTTATGTGGAAATATACACAGTCAACATATGCCAACATATATGCAACTGCACAGAAGCAGCCATATGCAGAAGAAGCAAGCACAGGGTAGACACTTAAAACAAACCAGTCTGGTGGAATCAAAACATAAATAAGCTTTTTAACAAGAGGAAGAACATTATAACCAAGAATAAGAAGTGCAACACCCAGCAGAATAGTAATGTAATTGTTAAATTACATGAGCAACTTAAGAACCTAATTAAAACTACCACAGCCAAATTTGTCATAAAAATAGCCACCCAGGCCAAGGACAACCACATGGCCTTCTTCAGCTATATCTGTAATCTCAAGGGCACCTGTGATTGCAAACAGCACCTCCTATACTGAAACTATGGATATAGCAAACTTTCTGGACAGTAAATTCAACCTAAACTTCACCCATCTGTCACTCCTGAAAATCTCACAACAAATATCAGAAACTCATACAGGCCCCAATTATTATGCAGGACCAATATCTGGAGGTACTTCCAAAAGACAAAAACACAGCATTTATGGGCCCTGACAATGTCCCGGGTTGCATTTAGAATAGCATGAAGCATGATATTTCTGTACCCCTAACAACAATGTTCAACCTCAGCCTCCAAACTGGCTTTGTAACAAGTGAATCTGCAAATGAGAGGGCCTTCCACTGAAGGCAACTACTTACCAGTCTCATACATAAAGCAATGAAAAGACTTTTCATGAAACTAGTCAATGAAGGCATAGGAAACCTCAAACACTGGACCTGTTCTAGCTTGGTTTCATCAAAGGCAGGTCATACTTATTCAACTTAGTGGATAGTTTTTAAAAATTCAGAAAAGATATGGATGAAGGGAAGACAGTACACACATCGTCTACCTTGACCTGATCAAAGCCATTGACACAATACCAGACTCAGATATTGCTGAAATGCTTGCTATATTAGGCATACACCCCTATGTCATTCATAAAATGGCAAACTGCTCACAGACAGGACACAGGAAATAAGAATAGGGGAAATCACTTCCACAAAAAGTTCTGTTATTAGTTCAGTCCCTCAGGACTTTGTGCTGAGGTCATTCCTATTTGTTATCTGTTTCTCTGAAGTCAAATCAAATATCAATAGTCTTTGGTTGATCAAATTTGTGGATGATTGCAAGCTGGGAGTAGTCACTGAATCCCTCCCAAGACTCAGATGGTTTGTCCCACACAAATACCTGGTGTCAGAGACATAGACTAAAGCAAAATGTCAAACAGTGCATTATTGTGTCCTTTGGAAAACCAATTGCCCCAGAGAACTATCAGATTGACAAATGCAACCCCAAAAGTAAAACCAGTAGTTTAGGAGATGTGAACTTAAGTAGACTGCAACCTCGAATTCCACCATTATAAGGACATTCTTCTATACTGCAAAGCTTATAAGTAGAGGGATAGCTTCTTGATCCAGAGACATCATTGTCCCACTTCATTCAGCTCTCATTGGGCCCATCATTGAATATGATGGCCGCTTTGGCATGTACCTGTCCAGGTATTTGTAACAACTGCTGTAACCACAGAGGGTTCTTACAAAAATAATACTGGGCCTAAAAGCACGTTCACTACCCTGGCACATTACTTAGTCTCATGCAGACTACTAACAGGAGACCAATGGCTGGCTTGTAAGGCATCCTAATATCCACTGCTTATGGGCCTACTCCACAACGGCAACTCTAATGCTAATAAACACATCTGATCCAGGGAACTAAATTTCTTCTGCAACATAAATAGAACAGTTTAGAGGGACAGGTACATATCTCAAAAGAAACAACTACTCTGGAACAGACTTCCCATCCACATAAAACCATCCATGTCCATTGCAGATATAATTTGGACCAGTAGATGGAAAATAGGAGATTTAGTCAAGTACTGCCTCCATCTTCTTAATGTACAGAGGCAGTGTTCAAACACCCTACCTTACAGCAGGGTCTCCTAATACACTGAAGGTGTGACCCTAACAATTAAATGAGGATACAATAAAAATTATTTAAATAAAATGATGTCATGGATATTTAAACTCCTATGGAATAACATAGCTAGGCAACAAATGAGTAACATGGCTAGGCTTCAAATATCCTACTAGGGATGATACCCTAATATTCTTCTATAAACCTATGAACCTCCCTAGTTTTTCTTTATATTCTAATGAGATTTTTCCTTTTATTGTAATGTTTATTTATGCATGAGGGTCACCAGGCTGGTTTGCTCTAAGCCTTCCCATTTTGCTTAGTTTTGGCAGGGACTGACAGATTTACAGTTTTCTAGTTGAGCATATCATTTTTTGCATAATTACTAGTTGTGTCCACATTTCTGGGGTAATGGTTATACTTGAACTGTGAGACTTCTTCATAGAATATTAAGAAGTGTATACATTTCATGTCTTGGAATACTGTGATATTTGCACCTGATAGTTCAGGTATTTTGAATAAAAAGATTACTAGTTTGTGCTCAGATTTGAATGGGGATGTATATACCATTGGGATAATGCATATATATGCTATCTTTGTAAGGGCCAGGTCAAGAGCATTGTCTTCTAGTGGGCTCTTGTTCCAGGGAATTCTTGTTTATGCGATTAAATGTATTTTGGATATACCCAACATTTTTGGCTATAGATCTTTCCGTTTATTAGTGGGTAGTTAAAACTGCCAGGGTGATAGAGTTTTATTTATCTGGAGTTTATCCAGTGTATTTAAGATATGAACATGGTGTTATGAAGTCATAGATGTAGTCCTGTAATATGCTATGATCTGGTGCTTGTTTTTATTTAGAGTGAGCAGAATCTAAATAAGTTTATTTGTGGGTCTCTAGGACTCTCTGTTGAGCTAATGTGGTATTTACCAAACATGGATAATCCATCTTAGTTCCCATTGGGTCTAATGGTGTGGTAGGCACAAAACCCTGATATATAATAGGGTAGCATGGTGGTAGAAATGTCAGCTTTGCTGTCTCACACTGTTAGGGTCTTTGGTTTGGTTCCCGGGTAGGGTTCTTTTTGTGTTGCACTTGCACACTCTACTTGTGTCTGCTGTGCATTTTTTTTGCCTACCATTTCCCAAAAGCATGCTAGAAGATAAACTGTTTAAATTGTCTATATGAATCCATACTTGTATATATTGATGGCAGTAGGCTTTCTTTAGTGTCTTTAAAACTTCTACATATATGTGCGGAGCCAAATGTGTTTACACTGAACCCACATGTGAATGTATTCTGGCAGTAGGCTTTCTGTAGAGTCTTGACATATATTTCTTTCTATGAGTGTCTATCTGTGAATTATTGGCATAACATTAAGGATTGGCTGTTCTCTTTAATTTTCCTGGGTGCCAGGATAGGGCCGGGCTCCTACAAGACCTGGAAAAAAGATAAAGTAGGTAGTAGGAAATAAATGAAAAAATACTATATTATATGTTATAAAAATCTGCTCCCTTTTAGTATGGTGGGAATGACATTGTAAACACAGAATCAGGCTACCAGTGAACAAGGAAACCAAAACGATAAATCACTGAAGATACCAGAAGGCAGACCTCAATATTAGCGTAAAACACTTTTATTGATTCTTTCAAACAGACTTCATCAGAAATGCAAAATTTTTAAAAAACACTCTTTAAATACTAAAAACACACCTCCAATTAATAAAACAATTTATCAAATGCCAATTAGCTTAAAAAAAACAAAACACCAATTTGTCAAAATTTCAGATAGACAATTTTTTCTGCTAAAAAAAAGTAATATTTATTACTTCATTCAAACCTGGAGGACTATCTACCCGAAGTCAAAGTTGCCATAAAGTTTCTCTTCTTTCAACTGTATTTTAAATTTCTGGTAGTCATTCCTATGTAATAAGCAGGACAACCCGAACACAGGGCTATATACACAGCATTAGAAGTATTATAGTTAAATCTGCCTGGAACTGGAATAGTATATTTTAAAAAAATATATATGTATAATGTATATTTCATAAATATACCTACAAACATTACATCCTTGACATTTATACATGCCTTTGGGCTTGTCAGAAATAAAAAAAATTCACATTTGAATCATTATTTTCTAAACTCCTTTTAATGTAATTGTTGCCCTTTTAATATACAAAACTGGGATTTTCATCCAGCATCTCTTGTAAGTTATTGTTGCCTGAGATAACTTTTCAGTTATTATTAATGACAGAAATAACTTTTTTACTGTCTACAAACATTTCAATGACACATCTGGGAGTAGACTTCTTAGCTTAAGTAAATGTCACCTTTTCATTACTCACTAGTCCCTGAATAAGAATGGGGGGAAATTCAGTTGTTCGCCTATTTTTTATTTCTGAAGCAGTTTTGTCCAATAAATTTTTTGTATACCCTCTCTGTAAAAACAGCTCCTTTATAAATTCCACTTCTAAGTTAAAATTGTGATCATTATTGATCATGCATGAAGCCCTGATAAACTGACCTTTGGAATATTCTGCTTCATGAAATATGGATGATTACTTTGATAGTGTACATAGTTATTAGCATATGTTTTTTTCCTGTAGCTCTTACTAGAAAATGTATTTTCAGAAATATCCCAAACAAGTTCAACATCTTAACTGCAATACTTCTAATGCTGTGTATATAGCCATGTGTTCAGGTTGTCCTGCTTATTACATAGGAATGACTACCAGAAATTTAAGTAAATGTATTAAAGAACATTATTATAATATTAAAGCAAAAAATGATAATAATGCTTTATACAGGCATTCTGTAAATTGTGTGTTTTATAAAAAGTTCACATTTTCTGTTTTAGAGCATATTGACAAAGATTTAAGAGGGGAAAACTTAAAAAATACAGTTGAAAGAAGAGAAACTTTATGACAACTTGGACTAGGGGCAGATAGCATTCCAGGTCTGAATAAAGTATAAATATTAAATGTTTTTTAGCAGAAAGAAATCTGACTATCTGAAATTTTGACAAAATGGTGGGTTTTTTTAAGCTAATTGGCATTTGATAATTGTTTGATTAATTGGAGGTGTGTTTTTAGTATTTAAAGAGTGTTTTTTAAAACTTTTTGCATTTCTGATGGTCTGTTTGATGAAAGCATCAATAAAAGTTTTTTACGCAAATATTCAGGTCTGCCTTCCAGTATCTTCAGTGATTTATCATTTTGAGAATGACATTGTGTTGTCTGAGACAGCTACTTGGAAAAAGCTATAAGAAAAAATGCATAAAAAGATGGTAAAAGTGAACAATGTACTGTGGGTGTAGGCTGCCTTCATTTGATGATTTTAAATGTAACCACCATTCATCTCACAAGCATATTCTGCCAGAAGATATCACTAACTGCATTTATATCAAAGATATGACAAATGCTACCACACATAAAATGAAAAAGCTCAAGTTACATAGGTCCAGAGATATATTTGTTGGTTTCCTATACAGAATTCAGGAAAACGTAACTAATCCCTATCATTTATGTTAACCACAATATTAATACAAGGTCACATCCCTGATCTATGGTAAAAGGCTGTGGTGGTATCAGTTCACATCAGATGCAAACAATTTTTGATCCATCTGCCTGATCAGTATTCTAAGGAAAATGAAACAGACAGGCTTAAAACTTACCCAAACTGACAGAAGACCTACTCCTTTCACATATGGAACAGGAGCAGAATGTTAATGGGAGTTTTGCCATATGAACCTCATGGCAGTCTTTGAACAGGAAAAAGCAGCACTCAGTAAAGGACTGAGTGAAAGCCTCTGACATTGGCCCTGCTAAAACATTTGGCACCATGGCTTGTATGTGAATAATTGAAAATTAAATGCAATAAATATCAATTCATATCTAGTTTCACATTTTATTTCATATTTAAAATCAGGTTATACAACAGGACATAACTGGTCAGGGTTACCAGTTGTGTCCTACAAAGCTATGTACTGGGTTCACATGCTTTTGAAATATGCTTCTCACAAATATGAGTGAGAAATATGTTGTGAATAACCAATATATTGATGACAGTAAACTGAGAAGGATAATCACCTGAATAAAAAACATAGAAATCTGTCTAAAAACATACCTGTATAGCAATAATGACCTTGCCTTTAATACCGTTAAGTGCATCATCATAAGACTTAACAAAGGGATGTGAATTACAATTAAGAAATAAATGGTTGCATCATAAACAATTCCACCATCATTAAAAATGTAGGGATAATGGTAAAATGCAAGTTCTGTAGCCCATCTAATCCTAAAAGGCATGTACAGACCTCAAAAAAATTGTTGCATTCTGTAGTTTTTGTATAAGACAGATCAACAGTATTACATCGATTACCTACAACAAAAAACAATGGGTTAGAAAACTTAAAATATTCATAAAGGTATTTTTATCCGTCTGTCTCTTATTACTCACTTAGAACTGAACCCTGTCTGCTTTGTAAGGCACTGCATGATCCAATTCTACCTGAAAATGTATACTTGTAATACAGTATTGAGACAGCTAATGACAGATGCATTATAAAACAAAACATTCCAAAATAATAGTGAATTTTTGTCTAGCACCCAAAGTCAGTCATTAGCTTTCTTCAAAAATAATCTTGACATATACAGTACATATTATTTCTGACTTATATCAGTCACACTTCTTAAAGGACTGTAGTTCATAAGCCTGACAATCAAATACGAGTTTGTTTTTGGTCTACTTTAGAAATAACACCACCAATATGGAAAGTATAAAAGACATAACTGATGTGGCATGCGCCTACCATGATTTCAGTAATAAATAACATCTGTTTATTTAGTTCTATTGTCAGTGCAGTGGTACAGGTTTTCGGTATTCCGGTGGGATAAAGTCATATCTTTTGCCTATCTCTTGATTTTTTTCCACTCCATCTGAAGCTGGATGCATTTTTACTATTTGCTTTGCAATTCCACACATGCATAGTGTTTATCTTCTGTGGCATCCACCTATAAAGTAAAGCAGTAATTATGCAGTAACGTTTTTTTATACTACATCCTTTTTCCAACTCACAGAGAAGCGAGCATTTGCAATGAAAATTAAGAGATCACATCATTTTGAACACCGATAACAAGACTTCAATGTGTTCTTAAAAGCCACAATAATTACTTTCTGCTAAATATGTATGACCAAAACATTTAGAGCTAGGTACGTCAGGCATCCCACAACCAGCACACAGACACAAATACACACACAGACACACACACACACACACACACACACACACACACACACACACACACACACATACAAATGTATGCCTGTATGATTTAGGACCAACATTACTTGCTACCTTAACCAGTTCACTAAATATCCTGCAGTTGAAAAAAAATAAAACACTGTTTCCATTGTTTCATGTTCTTGGTCTTTTTACCACCTAAGTATTCACATGTGGAAAACAAAATGATGAAATGTCCTTGGTAGTTATAAGTAGAGGAAAAATTGTGCAGTACATTTTTCTTTTCATAAAACTGTTTCTGCATGTACATGCTTTTGAATTCATTCCATACATTATAACTTGATGGTACATATTTTCCTTCTTTACAACAGAAAAGCCAGAGTAAGTAAAGATATATTTCATAGAGTGAAAAGAATTTTTATTGTGACTTATCAAAAGCCAATAACCTCAAATGAAGTATCTCAGGTGATGGAGCACCGGGGCATTACAGGGAGAGTGATCAGTCTACAATAGCAAGCCTATCCTATGGGGAAATGGGGTTTCTGGTCAGCCAGTTGCTACCATGAAAGCAAAAACTTGCATATTCACAATGACCATAGGACTAGAGGACATGAGCTTAGCGAGTCTAAGCTGGAGATGTTGGTAGCTCCCCAGTGGGGACCATTACACACACACACACACACACACACACACACACACACACACACACACACACACACACACACTCATGTACACAAACACAGACACACACAAACCATTGAGAGAGAGCATAGATTGCCTCCATGGTGACACAGGTGCCCAGAGCAATCACTAAGGTGGGGGTTAGGATCATTAAACATAAAACCCTAAGGACCGGTCCATAGTGAAATCTGATGGTCAATAGGAAATAGAGAAAAGCACAATATGTAAATGGTGCCTATGAATTACATGCTCAGTTCTTTTTGTTCCTTGAAGATGCCATAGTTTTTACTGAAGAGCACGTTACCTCTTTTTTGTGTTTCTACAGCTTATACTAAATTCATGCAAAAAGACAAACCCTGGGATTCAATAAACTCCATGTATGCTTCTCACAGATCCTACATGGAGTTTACGTGTTAGCAGAACAGTGGGAGATACGTTGCAGCACACAATGCATATTAATGAGGTGTGGTGTACCTAATCTAGGTTTCATGGCTTGCAACAGTGTTGCTGGCCATGAAACCTTGTAAAGAAATGCAGATAGCATTTCCATGTAAGGCAGAGCACCTATGTTGTGCAGATTTGTACGGCATGCCACAATTATCACCAGGGCTTTACAAATAGCTGTCATTCTGTTAGTACAACACATCTGTACAGACACCAACTTAATCAGTGGACAAATAACCAGTAATAGGTACATACTTGACATAGATGTCACATAGGAATGTGTTAGAATGTAACACTCTGAACCTCTTAGAGTGAGAAATGTGGACAAAGCCATAAAAATGGGAGGACAAAGGGCCAGAAATGCGGACATATTTTTAATACTGCACTTCCAAACTTAGGAAGTAGATAGAATAATAGCATGAACTTTCTGAACAGCATGAAGTTTGAAACTTAAATGTCAGTCATCCGTTTCTGACTGCATTCTGCAATGTCATGCCAATGATTTGCCAGCAAAAAAATGTTATGAGGAAAGATTACAAATATGAGACCAAAACTGGACATTCTGCACAGATCGGGACAGTTGTGAGATATGCACTCAAATGTCTGTAATAGTGAGTCACATCATTCCAGAGATCATCCCAGTCATATGACAGAAAGCCACATATTTGATAAAGAAAACATCTGGACATCCTGGGAATATCTGGACAGTTGTGAAGTGTGAATGTGAACTATATGGTCCAAACACAGTACAGGACAGTGTCCCTACAGTGCAGAGTATCATGATATCCCATTCCTGTCATTCTGTACTGAAGTTGTGTTAGCGATCTGTAACAGGACATGGGACTGCCATGTAAAATGATCACTCATGGGAAGTGTGTGAATTGAATATTAGACAAATACTGGCTATTAATATTCAAAAAGTAGCACTCTGATTTGGCTGCACAGCCAGCGTCCCCTTCTGTAAATCTGAGCATATATCAATGGAAAAAGGTCCGGTCATTCCGACTTTCTTCCATTAATATGTGCCATAAAAATTTTACTTTTCTTGTACTTAAAAAAAGATAAAAAAATAAACTTGGAAAACCAAAGACTTGAAACCGAGAGAGATGGGATAGACAAAAATAAAGGATAATTGGGTATGTTATGCAAAACTAGAGAAACCTACCTGAATATCCTTTTATTTTCTATGCCCCATCTATCCTGTATGTTCAAAAGTGTTCCGGTATCTTTTTTTTTTTTTTTTTTTTTTTTTTTTTTAATTAAAAAAAAAAAAAAGCAGAGGATATCTTCCTTTCTCCATTGCTTTCTATACACAGTGCCTCACTAATGTACTGCATAAGTGTGGGAACAAAAGTCCCATACATATGTGCAGTACATCAAAAAAGCACCAGGATAACTGAGGAAAGCAGAAGAACACCATGGAGCCAGGGGTGTAGCTAGGATTTTCAAATTTGTACTCACAGCTCTAAAACTGCTACCCCTCCTCCCCAGCCAAGATATGGCCATTCTCGTAATTCACGGTTCGCTCTTTTAGTGTCGATGAAGAGGCATTCGCTGTAATGCCTCTTCAGTAATATAATATAGATTCACTCAAACTCTGTTCCTTGAATTGAAAATGAACCTGAAAGTCAGTTCTTTGAAAAATGCAGCATGGTAGTTGGGGTAGAGGATTCATGCTTTTGTTTTCTGTAACTAAGGTACAGGTTTTGAGCTTGAGTAAATTACTAACCACCTGCTACCCCTAACTAGGGTGTTTCATTCACACACATACTCCTACCTACCTCTTAGTGCAAGAAATATGTACAAAGCCTAAAATAAACAGGGACAGATATTAAATAATGCTCTCGTGAACCTAGAAAGTTGCTAGAATAACAGGATTTGTGCTAGTATGAATTTTTCTAAAGGACATGGTCTGAAACTCAAATGTCTGTCATTATTTAGCAACTTCAGCCTTCAATGATTTTCTAGAAAATCACAAAATGTATGAGGAACAGACAAAAAATATGGGGCAAAAATCTGGACATTCTGTAAAATTTGGACAGTTGAGAGGTATGCTACCTACCTACCTCACGCACGCACACACACACACACACACACACACACACACACACACACACACACACACACACACACAAATACCTCTCAACCTCTTAGAGCAACAAACTCATAAATAAAACTGAGGCAAAGGCCCAAAAATAAGGACTTTTTTTAAATATTGTTCTTATAAACTTAGAAAGATAATAGAATAGTAGTAGGTCTTGCATTAGTACGAATTTTCTGAAAGGTATGAAATCTGAAACTCAAATGTCTGCCATTATTTTATAACTTCAGTCTTTAATGATTTGCCACTAATTTGCCAGAAAACTGCAATTTTATGAAAAACGGACCAAAAATGTGATGCAGAAATATAAAATTGCCAGACAATACAGCTGGTAACCTATCAAAGAAGGGACACCATTTTAATATGAACACTGTTAACTTGAGCAGCTGACAAAATTAGAGAATCTACATGGATTTCTGAAATAAAAGTAATGTATAACTCTGATCATTACAGTTATTTATAAAATTAAACCCTCCACGTTTTCTTTCAAAATTGCTATTTTGCGGAGAGATTATTAGGGGGAGAGCAACATTTTGAGCCAAAATTGAGGACAGTTGAGAGGTTTGGATATTCCTAATTCTATAAAGTGATTTATTTGCACATACCTCTCAACCATTTAATGCAGGAAATCTGGACAAGGCCAAATATATTGGGGGAACATACAAACAGTACTAAAAATTGATCTTGTATAAACTTAAGACAGTTGATAGAATATCAGGTCTTGCTTTAGCATGCATTTTTCTGAAGATTATGACGTCTGAAACTTAACGTTGGTCATTATTTAGTGACTTCATTCCTAAATGATTTGCCAGAAAAGTTTTATTTTGCATTTTAAAGCACAAACACCAATAAATATCTGCTAAACAAAGCAATGTAGTCTCACAATGAAACTAGACTTAGCATTAAAAATTCTCTGCCCTTGAAACTCACATTCATTGAAACAGCATTGAAACCCACATTCAAAGAAAATACATTTTGCCAGTGGCAGATAAGGATTAACTTTGGGCTGTTTTCAAATCATAGGCCCCTTGCACATGAAACATACACGTGCTCTTTGATACACCTTCCTGATTGTATTAAATTATATTCCTTGTACAATACAGTATAGTTGTTAGACAGCATTTTAAATTTATTGTTTTGAACATTTTTCCAGTAAACAATAAAACAAAATGCATGCACCAATAATGACAAAACAGCCCAATTCATAACATTTCCATCATAAAAGTCTACTCAAACTTCTACAGTCTACCAGTATCAGTAAATATGCCCAATCTCTGAACTAGTAAAAGCCATCTACATAATTCCACATTAAAGAAATCTGTAACTAATGAAGAGGCTGCTGCTAGCAAACAACTTTATATTTCATGGCTTCATCTACAAATAAAGTGCCTGTTGCCCTTGAAGAACAAATTGCCTATGTTGCATTAAAAACAATGATACGCTAGTAATATTGCAATAGGGAATGGATGGCAAACTGATAACAGGTTCATAGTTACTACTAGATATCTTCGCCAAAACAGACTACAGCATCCACCCCCCTTTACCACACAGTACAGTATCAGCAATGCATCTATCTACGTGGGAGAAGAACCCACAGCCTTCTGCATCAAAAGCAAGTACACTACCTATTGTGCTATTAACAGTACAAGCAGACTCAGCATAAGCAGCACTAAACTTTAGTTCCCCTGCAGCTCTCAGCTCCTTGTAAAATGTCGACACTCAGCTGTATCTCTGAACTTTGCAGCACAAGAAATCTGGGGGGGGACAAAAGCCCCAAAACCAGGGACACATTTTAAACATTGCTTGTATAAGGTTGGAAAGTTGCTAGAATAAAATGCTGTGTTATCACCATGCACGTCTTGAACCCAGAACCATATGCACTACAGTCAGTGCAACATACCACTATGCTAAATCAGCAGTTTGAAAAATAGGAAGACTGAAACTTAATGGCTATCATTTAGATAGCTCTCAACCTCTTAGCACAAAATACCTGGACAAACAAAGCCAATAATGAGGGAATACAAATTCAGTTCTCACTTCACACCTTAGCACAAAAAACCTGGACAAACAGCAAAAACAATAATGGGGGAAATACAACTTTCAGTTCTCACTTCTCACCATAGCTCACAACTGTTAGAAAAACAAATCTGAACAAAGATCAGAAATGGTGGTGGTTAGGGACTTTAGGCTCTTCTTACCCTGAAGCAAAAGTACAGGGTTTGAGCCTGAACACCTATAGCCAGCAGGTGTATTATGTGGGGGCATTTACACACACACACCCACACACATACACACACACACACTTGACAACTATTGTAATACAGCCACACTCTATGGGAGTAACCATGCACACTGTCCTGGTACTGTAATATCTGCAGGAGGTGTTACAAGGGACACTGCTATACATGTATGTGACAGTATGGGCAATACGAGCTAGCTGCCTTATGTGCATGGCATATATCTATGGAACAATCCACAGTGTCACAAGTGATATATATGCCGTTAATGTTGACAAACACCTATGTATGCAGTATGTGCATAAGCTGAACAGGTAGCACACATGCATCTGGTGTAACAACCTGAACGGTGTTCCTACTCATCAAACAGTCATGTATATTCCACAGAAAGAATACCTAGGTATGGACAATAAGCTGTATGACAGTGCACTGTGACAAAGGTGGTACACTTCAGTTACACATCACTGGAATATCTGTAAGGAGGTACATGGAGAAGGGTGTACTGTACACAGTTATTGGTGTGATGAAGGCTGGGAACCATGAAGTTATTATGGCCACTGATGTGCATGTCTTTCACATATCCAGTACTTGTGTTATATTCAAGGGAGTAATCAGCACTGTGACCACATGCTGGTGGATGTACCACTTACCATCTACCACAGTACACAGGTCACATGCCTACTGGTCTGATTATAGGTTCAACAAATCCCTCCATGTGTTTTGTCAATGCAGGTGTTATCATGGCTGTGGCAATATTCTCGGGTATGTGTTGATATTGTCTGTATTATACTAAGATCGGTTGGAGTCAATGATTGCCCACAAGCTGTAGTCCTTCAGGCAGCTGTTTAGACACAGCATGCATATATCATCTGTGATGTTCATCACTTCACAATGGGCAGGAAAGAGCTTAGCAGACACCCTGATGTATCAACCTGATCACTGGACCTGAGATATATCTCCCATCACACATTTCAACATATTGAGGTGCCACGTATGTCATGCACTAGTCTACTCATTTGGTGATACAGCTGTTTATGGCCACATATGACAGTGTTGATTGAATACCTCAGTGTGGCTTTGTGTCAGACGTCTTGACCTGTTAAAGTTCCACAAGATAATACTGCTGTCATTATGCATGCCCTCAATTACTTCTTTGAGGACATCTATCAGATGTAACAGGCCTGATGTAGCAGTAGCAACTCACACAGGTCTGTTGCACACTCCTGGAATATTATTACTATACATGTAAATGAGGTTCATGATGACATGTTGGTCTGCCTCACAGCTGAGGGGAGTCAGGATGTCTCTATACGTGCATGCATCAGGTGGATGCATGTTGATGTACATCCCTGCATGGGAACATAAGCTATATAGAGAGTGTGTTGACCTGTGTATTGTACCATATCAGGAAGGTGTATGTGTTGGGTCATGCCATAGGTGATCTGTGATGTTGTCACAGCACATTGATTCTGTGTGAAAGGCCTGGATGAAAGTAAGACAGTCCATACTGCCTATTGTGATCTGGACTAGGGTTTTGACACAATCATACACGCGGGTATCATTGAGAAACCCCCCCAAGCTAGGTATTATACCTTATGTCAGTTGTTGGGTAAACAACTGGCTCTCTGACAGAATACATCATAGATAAAGTTGGTGAATTAACTTGTACCGTTAGAGTTGTCACCATTGCAAACCCCAGGGATCTGTGCTTTACCCTTTACTGACTGAACTGTATTTCTTGACAGTTCAGGCTAAAGTATATAGGTCTTTGACTTACCAAGTTTGATGATTCTTGCATATTATGTGCAATCATTGAACCCACCAATGGTGATTGAGTACAGGAGGTGCTAACACACACAACTGAATGGTGGCAAAGGCACACAATGTACAAATAAATGCAGACATGTGTTTTGTAATGTCTGTGTGAAAAGTGGAGTTCCATATTAATTACAGCATTGACAACAGTTCTAATATGCAGAAACCCAGTGATGCAAGCACTGGGAACACATTTAGATAGCAATCTGAACTTTGACTACCAAATGTCCACACTGCTATTGAAAGACTAAGTTCATATCATAAATACCACCATCATATTGAGATCTTAGGATTGTATGACAGCACAGTAATCAAGCCTCATTATAGCACTAAAAGAGTATAATGCCCTTTTTACATGTACCTCACCAGACACATGTAGCAGAGCTGGACAGACCACAGGGCTGTCCCAGCAAGATAACACAGGGCCTACACACCATGCCATGATGTATGTGGATAGATTAAAAGACATGTCACTGTAAAATGTATAGTATAGGATGAGATGACTTCTGCCTGGCCCCAGGCCAGTCTCTGACTTTGCCCTGGTGGGAGTACTGCAGATCCAAAAATGTTATATAGTTGATGACATCAGCAGTGTCTGTTGAGAAGAGAATAGTGTCCCACAAGCTGGTGTAAAATGCTCTCTGTAATGTGAAGCAACAGCACACACACACACACACACACACACACACACACACACACACACACACACACACACACACTAGACTGCAGTGAGAACAGAACCCCTACCTATCTAAGTACAGAGACTATAGAACACAGTACTTAACTCAAGCACCACAGCACAAGTCTGATTTATACAGCAGTGCAGGTGAACAGAGTAGATGACATTAGTAGGACATGTGGGAGACAAGAGGTTGGGAGGCCTGTATGAAATGGATGTGTAGGCATGAGCAAGTATGAAAATACTTTCATTGCATGGCATTGGGGCAGTAACTGTGGGATACACACTTCAGTTCTGTTGTTTAGACACACACACACACACACACACACACACACACACACACACACACACACACACACACACACACACACACACCAAGTTGACTGCAGTGAGAACAGAACTCTTACCTCTCTAAGTACATGGACTACAGAACACAGTACTAAATGGAAGTGCCATGGCACAAGTCCGATTTATATAAGAGTGCAGGTGAACTCATAGAAGATGATCCAGGCCATGTGGGGGACAACAGGTTGGAAGGTATGCATAGGCACATAGCTTCATTGATTGGTATGAGGCTAATAGCCTAATAGCACAAGGATGTTTAGAAGACTAGCTGTGTAAAACCACAAATACCCTTATTGAGCATAGTTGGATGGTCATTTTTATCAGAGTATGTTTGTGAGCAGCACCAAATGGCCCTGTCCAGGAGGGACATGGGTGCCAACTCAGAGGTAACTTTACAATCACCCAAACAGTTGTCAAGGTTGCAATTGATCAGGGTCATTGAGGAGCACTGCTTCAGATGCAATGGAAGCCTATTACAGAGTATTGTGAATCATTGTGGGCTATATCTGTCTCCCCAGCATGTACTGTTTATGTCACAGGCTAGGTTGAGAAACCTGGGCAAATTATTGTTGTCCCATTTGAATTGCAGATGTCGTTATTTCCAGAAGGGCAAGGTCTGAGACTGCTCTTTAGGGCAGCCATAGATCACCTTTCAGCAACCTGCAGGATATCGAGTACAGTGACAGGTATGCCAGTCTTTCCATGTATGTCATATTTGGAGGCCTGGGAGTCTCCCAGGCACAAACCTGTGTTTTCACCAATTGTGGCAGGTGTCTAGAGAGGCACAGGGAGATGTGAGCACTGTATTCCATGACTGGTGTTATAAGGGTAGAGTCATGGAAGTGATGTTCATATGTATGATGTGCATAATGCAGATTGTGTGTGTCACCACTATGGGCACATAGTGATGAAAGTGTAGATTGCTATCAACATATGTTCCCAAGTAACACAACACTGTGTTTGACCTTACAGTGGTGCTATTATAGGTTCCGGGGCTAGGCTATCTGCCGAGGGCATTTACAAGCCCTACATTTAAGTTTTGTGGCACTATGGACATATTTATGTATTGTTTTGCCCATTATCTGTTTTGAAGTATGTCTGGGTATGATGGGCTCTACTGGTAATCTCTATTCCCCATCCACTCCAGTGGTCAAGATTTCTCTCCAACAAGGCAGCAACCTCCACATGTCAAGATTTTTATTCCACAGCATAGGATGATAGTCTGTCTTGATTAATCTATCCATTCGTCCACAGCGGGTTTAAGTCGTCTGGTTTAAGTCTCCCTCCCTTGTAGCTGTGGCCAGCCTGGGATTTCTATTTTTGTCTGGGTGCTGTTCATCAATCAAGATCATGTTTGAAGGTGCCATGTAAGGGCACGGTCACTCTCATCTGAGCAGTAAGCGACACTGAATAGAGCTGGTTCTCTTTCAGTCGGGCAGCATAGGACAGTAGTCCTTTATCCTTTATGTGACTTTTGAGAATCCCTGTCCTTTCAGTGCTTGCAGGGTTCCAGATTCCAGATACATTGTACTCATCGAATTCCACTCAATCATTAATGGGTGTTGTGATGAGAGTAGAGTATATGACCTCTAGTATCTCCCATGAGATGAAGATGAAATCCTTCATGATAAGGTGGGCAATGTAGTCTTTCACTTTACTGCTACTACAGAACTACATGACAAGGACTACTACTACTGGTCCCCAGGTCCCTGATACTTTCTTCTATGCTGCCTGATTGCCACCTATTTGGTAGCTAGGGGTAACTAACCTTTTTCGAAGTCAGTATGACTATGCATTTTTGGCATTTAACTTTAGGCCATGGCTCTGGCACCAGTATCGTTTCTGTGAGCACCTTCTGAAGGATATCTGTGTCAGATGTGTTTTCTACTATGGCGCCCAGTTTGCAGTCATCTGCAAACTTTGTTTATATCATAATTAGCAGGGCTACTTCATTGTCAAAGGTGACAAAGAGTCCTTGTATGCTTAAAGTTCAGTCTGTGAGCTTGTCACCAATCATCAGCCTGTGTCAGCTCCTACCATAATATGTTACTATCATTAGGGGACTCTATAAGAGTGTGTCCAGTTAACAGTCATCTGCAAACTTGGTAAACCACAGGCCATCTATTGTTGCCTGTGCTTCAGTGAAGTATTTCCCAAACAGTTCATGGCCCAGCATAGATCCTTGTGGTATTCCACTGGTGAGTGGGCTAGTGGTGGAGGTGTAATCCCCAACTTTGTGAGTGCGTGTTCTGTCATTGAGCCAGTTGGCTATCCATCTATTACTGTATGGCCTAATTCACACATGGGAGATCTTCACCGTGAGACATGAATGGGGTTTAGTGTCAAAGGTCTTGTATAACTCAAAATAGGTGGAATGGCCTGTTATCCCTCATCCAGATCTTTGAGGTCAGTATCCAAGAAGCACTCAAGGGTCAATAGGCAAGACCTACTATTGACAAATCCAAAATGGGTAGGGTTAAGTGCACTGATGGTCACCAATTTTCCTGTGGATATGGTCCATGCTGATTCCTGCACTAGCCTTACAGATAAGGCTTTTTAGGCATATGGGTCAATTGTTGTAGTCCTGCATGTTGCCAAACTGATGTGCATTGCATAGCACACAACGTTTTATATTACATTTTGTAGTCTAGTTGATATATGTGTGGAAAAAGTACTGAGACCCCCGGGTTGCAGTGCTTGGGGGAGTGCCAACACGTGGATGTATTTTAAATATGTGACATATAGTTAGATAGGGCCCTCAGTTTGTAATGTTTCTACATGTAATTTCATGTCATACAAAGGAAATGGGCAGTAAATAGCAGTAATACAGCACAATATATACAATTCCACAGCACAGCAAGCAGAAGGTTTGTGTAACGGTTAGTAAAGGGCATACACATGTGAGATACACATGTTTGTGCACTGCTAAGCAGTGCACAAATGCTAGCCACACTGCCAAAGTCTGAGAGTTAGTACTGAGTTTCTGGAATACACCTGCTATTTAACTGACTCTGTGGCAAAATGTATTAATGCAGTTAATGCAGTGATACCTTCCTTTTTGGGGCCAGATGGTACAGGGTTCAAATACAACTGTATCTAACACTTTTAACTATTTATGTATTACCATTGCTGCACATTGGTGCATGATGCATACCATCATGCAACAATGCATTCAAGAAAAGAAATGGGGAAGATAGAACAGTGATGAAATGGGGAGCAAGAATGGGGAAGACTAAATGGGAAGCAATACAAAAATGTGCAGGAGTGTGGTAGGAAAGAATCATAGCTATTAATTACTTCAACAGTAAAAACTGATAATATATGCAGGATATTAAATGAATTTGGGCTATCACCTCCAGAGAGAGGGGTGACCACAACACAATCATGTTGTACAGCCAATTGGACAGAATCAAGTGTTTCAAAAAGATACGTGTGTGAAATGGAGAGCTATGTATGGGACGATTATGATTTTTGTGGGACAAGTGCCCATTTTTTTGAGAGATAGAGGAATTTTGGGTAAGGGATGTAGGTATGTCTAAGTCTGGTAAGTTGGGTAGGTGAGGAAGCAATTGCAGACAGACAAGACAAACAAGAGAAGAGATAGGGACAGTGATGGACACAAGAGTTTGGTGGAGACCATGGATGGTCTAATACCCATGTTCATCAAACTGGGTGACAAATCGAGTCCTCACCCACAGAACTAAAATCACTGTAACATCACTCCACCACTGGCTGGAGCACTTGATGTCTCCTTCTCCT
The DNA here is from genome assembly GCF_019279795.1 of Protopterus annectens. Lineage (NCBI taxonomy): Eukaryota > Metazoa > Chordata > Ceratodontiformes > Protopteridae > Protopterus > Protopterus annectens. The sequence goes on along the minus strand of NC_056741.1, from coordinate 656,245,352 downwards.
CCTCTGGTACTATGCCAAATGAGGGAGGGCAGCCTCACCAGCTGGTGTAGGAATGCACCAAAAGTGCAATGCACAACCCTATGCACCAACCCTGGCAACTCAGTGCAAGCGATAAACTTACCAGCTCTGCCACTACTCTTGGAGGGAACCGCTTTATATCCTCCCAAGCAAGACTACCTGAGGGGGCAGGTATTTCAGGGGCAGCAGAGGTGGTGCTACTGGATTGGCTCTCAGATGTGCTGGGCAATGGTGCCGGAGCCAGTGGAGTGGTGGCAGGCAGATACTGTGGGGCAGGCCTACCCCGCTGTGCTGTAAAGCATTTTGTGAAGTGGTACACATGGATGACATGGACACGTTTTGATGACACATGATAAAATAAAACAAAAAATTAAAAAATTAAATGAATTAAATAAAAATAAAATAAATAGATAAGGGATGTGATTTGAGAAAAAAAGATAAGATTAGTATCTTCATATGTGACATACAATGCATTAATACAATTATTTGATTCTATTATCTTAACCTTTACTCTTAAGACTACCACCCACTAACAGATATCTTTTATGTTTAAGACTACCAGCTCTTAACAGATGCACAGTATACTACGGATTGCAGCAAGTACTCCTTTACATGTGCACATATTGCACATATGTGTGTTCCAATTATATAGATTACAGTTTACAGCAGGGCATGTGTGCCACTCATATATAGCTTTTACTTTAAATATTTAAGTCATACATAATTGAAAAATTAAAAGCATTGTGTATTTGGCAAGTCTGGTATTTGAACTCACAACCTCTTACTGAAGTCTAACATTGTACTCTTGGTTTGTACTTCAGACTAATGCATGCATACATGCTTTTACAGTTGAGTTATGCATGCTCAATGTGGTGCAACTCTATAAAATACCAAAGAAGCTATCTTTAACTGTTAATTCTACAATAGCACTATTCTTCTGCTGCATACATACCACATGCCTCCCTCATTTTTACCAATCTAGTGCCATGGGTCCTAACATTGGCATCCCTTTCCATGGCAGCTGTGGAAAAACAGAACAAAACAGAATACCATTACAAATACCAGACTTACCTATATTCAGTTTTTAAGTCTTACAAGTACTCGCTGTAGTTGATACTGACACATCTGTGGGATGTCCACAGTCTTATATTCCTCAATCCAAGCATTAAGGGTATCCCTCTTCCTTTGATGTAGGTCATTAAAGTGGTGACCACATTTGTCATCAGTGTGGGGGATACCAGTGGCACTGCCCGGGCCAAATTATCCCAAGCCTCTGACTTATACTGAGACACAGAATAGTCCCCCTGCAGTAACCTGGCACTGTGGTGTTTCACTAGGAGTCCAACAAATTTGGACTCCTGGACACCCCATCTCTGAACCCTAAATCTCACACCCTCTCCACAAATGTTTGCCATGTCTACCATGGATCAAGATCAATGGAGACTGATAGTTTCCTACCAATTCCAGCTATCACATTTACTAGTACTGCTCATACTGTTTGAAACTGTTGCTCACCACTTACCATCATGCCATACCTCTCAACCTCTTAGATCATGAAATCTGGGCAAAGCCATAAGTAAAAGTGGGACAAAGGCCCCAAAATAGGGACAATTTTCAAATATTGCTCTTACAAACTTAGAAAGTTGATAGAATAACAGTTTTTGTGTTTGCATGGATTTTCTGAAGGATATAAAGTCTGAAACGTAAATGCCCATCATTATTTTCTAACTTCAGTCTTTAATTATTTGCCACTAATTTGCCATAAAACCACAACTTTATGAAACACGGACCAAAAATCTGAGGCAAAAATCTGGAAATTCTGCCAAATTCTGAACAGTTGAGAGGTATGCTCATGCAAAAACTTTGCTTGGCAGTATATACCCTGAGCCCTGTGTTTGCGTGATGGTAAGTAGTGCGCAACAGCAATTAGCAATTACATAATTGCAATCTCAATTATGTGGGTTACTGGATGTACAGGCAGTTGTGTATGTATGTATTAGACAAATTAGAGGACCATGCCAGTCCAAAGGGCAGAAACATGCTTACAGGAATATAATACACAGTATACCCACAGTCATACATTTGATAATAAATGTGATAATACATAGCTAAATAATGTGATAATACATAATGAGAATTGAGACAAAAGCAAAACTGCATGGAATATGTTCTGTTCAAACCCAGGACCATGTCTATGGTAGTCCTACACTTACACCTGTTGCCACAGAATTGTTGAGAAAACACTTGCCTATGTTGCAGTTCATTGCTTTCAAAGTTCTGTCTGCTTCCTGGTGGGTTCAGTTGTTCAGTTTTTCCACTACAATTCATATTCATTTTTCTCCATTTCTCGTGTTTGCACTAAGAGGAGCATCGCATAAACACTGGCCAAAACAAAAGAGAGAAAATGATTTGAGCCCAGTACCATCTGCCCGAAAAAGGAATGTATCAGTGCATTAACACATGCTGCACCAGAGTCAGTTAAGTAGCAGGTGTTTTTCATAGACTAAATACTAACTGTCAGACTTTAGCAATGCAGCTTCTGTTTGTGCACTGCTTAGCTACAAGAAAACATGTGTATCTCACATGCGTATACACTTTGCTAACCATTGTGCCATGTTATGGAAAACTACATATTAAGTATTACTGTTGTTTATTGTCCATTTCTTGTGTATGATATGACATTACAAGTGGAAACATTAAATAATGAAGGCCCTATCTCACAATATGTCTCTTATTTACAATACAGCTATGTGTTGGCCCAGCCCCCAGGCACTGCAATCCTAGTGTCTCTTTTCCACACATATATCATCTACACTACAGAAAGTAATATCAATTGTTGTGTTATATGCAATGCACATCAATCTGTTAACATGCAGAACTATAGCTATTGACCCAAAAGCTTAACAAGGCTTATCTGCAAGGCTAGGGAAGGGATCCGCTTATCCACAGGAACATAGGTGACCTTCAACACACTTGAATTGACCCCTGTTGTGTTTATGAAGGACAGATCTTGCCTACTGAACCTTGTGGGCCTCTTTGATAATGACTCCAAAGACCTGGATGTCAGATAATAGAACATACTGCCTATGTTCAGTTTTCCAAGGCCTTTGACAATATCCCCGTCTGGGAATTAAGCAATACAGTACTAACTAGATAGCCAACTGGCTCACTAACAGAACACACACTCTCAAAGTTGTGGACTGCACCCCACCACTAGACACTTGCCAATGGAATACCCCAAGGATCTGTGCTGGGCCCTCAACTCTGTGGAAAATCCTTCTGTGAAGTGTAGGCAATAGCATATGACTGTTAATTGGATGCACTCATATAAATCCCCCCAATGTTGGTAACATATTACAGAGGGAGCGGATGGAGACAAATGATTGGTGCCAAACTCACAGACTGAACCTTGAAGTACCCCTGCTAATTATGATATACATAACACTACTCTCAGCTCAAAACACAGTGTTGTGAGACATGTGAACACATGTTCATAGCAATATACGCTTTCATCACTGTGTGTCCATAGTGGTGAGACACACATTCTGCACTGCAGACCTCATACATATGTACATCAATTCCAAGACCAGAGAGATCATAGCTCTGTTGCTCTCCACCCTTATCAGACCACTAATTGAATACAAGGCTCCCTTATGTCTGTACCTCACCAGACAACTGCAGCATTTGGAGAAAAAATAGAGGTTTGTGACTGGGAGAATGCAGGTCCTCCAAATATTACACACATGGAAAGACTACAAGACCAGTCACTGTACTCAGTATCCTGCAAGCTGCTGAGAGGTGACCTATGCCTGATCTACAGAGAAGTCTCAGACCCTGCCTTACTGGACATCTGCAAATCAAATAGGACAAGAATAACTTGCCGCAGGGTTCTCAACCTAGTCTGTAACATAAACAATACATGCTGGGGAGACAGATATATACCCAGTGACTCACATTCCTCTGTAGTAGGCTCTGACTACATGTAAAGCAGTGATCCTCAAGGACCTTGTTCAAGCACAGTCTTCACTATTGGATGGGTGATTGCAAAGTCACCTCTGAGGTGGCACCTATGTCCCTCATAGGCAAGCCTATTTGTTGCTGCTCACAAAATCGCTCTGCTAACAACAATCTAAATATGCTTAATAAGGGTACTTGTGTTTTTACACAGCTAGGCTTCTATTGCCTCATATATAATTATAGCAATGTATTCCTAAAACTTACAAATATAATATGTGAGAGATGCAACTATACAATGAATCTAGAATAAATTCTCTGTCTCTCTTTCAGGTAACAACAAACCAGATATCAAACATGTTATCAGCACATATACTTCACCTCCTCAACAAACCAAGTGCACAACACATAAACCCACATATGCAGAGGTACTCAATAGAAGCTTACCAAAAAAGCAAATACCTCACAAATGCAAACCTTCTGAACACATTGCAGTTCCAATGGAACCCACCACACATAAAACAGATGCATCAGTGTCTCACCCATTAAGCCCTTAAGGCAAAACACCTCAAAACTAATGTCTTGTCCATAGGCAAATCCATAGTGAGACATGCAGATGTCCCCCTCACCAGTGTGTACAAGGAGAAAGTCACAGTTAGCTACCTGTCAGGTGCAATCAAGTCTCTCCACAAGCACAGTTGTACCTCTGTTTTACTCCATGTTGGTGTAAATGACTTGAGACATACCTCACTGGACTATATGAAGAGAGATTTGACTGGGCTCTCAGATTATGTGTCCCACACAAGGATGTCCATAATCCGGCATTCTACCTTCACCCAAGATGATGCCTCAATACAAACAAAATAATTATTGACTTCAACAATTGGCTTAGCTACTGGTGTCAATCCAGAGAGATCCAGTATTTGTCAGCCTGGGATGACATGGTTGACATTCCAGGCTATTTTGTCAGGGATGATCTTCATCTGTCACCTCTTGCCTTTCGGTTACTGACCAAGGTACTTGCCTCCCCAAAGTGCCTTTTTTAGGCAATGTCGTAAGAACAAAATTCCTGATGTAAAAAATATCCTCAAAAGACAAACTCACAGTTATGCTGCTTAATGCTACGAGTCTATATCAGAAACTACACTCAGTTCTGGCACTTCTTACTTGGGAAGATGTTGATGTTTGTGCAGTCACAGAGACATGGTTTAGAGACTCAGAGAGTATTTCAGCCATGAAGGGCTATAATGCCTTCCACACGTTCAGTCCACAAAATAAATGTGAAAGAACCAAAGGAAGAGGTGTATCCATCTTCATAAAAGATAAATACACCTCAATACTGGTTAAGCAGTACAACTCCCTAGAGTTACTCCAAGTCCAACCAGCTGTTGGAAAGATCCTCCTCCATTTCATTGTTAGCTACAGGTCCACCAACATGAGCCATGAAAACCACACAGTGCCTTTCTGGACCTACCTGAGTCACTCATAATACAGCCAAACACCCTAGGCATGGGTGACTTTAACTATCCTTCCATCAATTGGGATACATATATGAAATCATACACATTTGTCCTAAGGTTTCTGCACTTTGTAAACACGAATCCTCTGGAACAGTTAGTCCACACAACCCAGAAGGATCTCAAATGTCATTGACCTAGAACTCACCAATATGGCAGATCACTGCACCACCCCATGTGTGAGACTCTCCTTGGTAATGTCTGACCATAAATTAGTCACATTCAATGTAACAATATAACAATAATACATGAACCTCCCCCCCAGATCCAAAAGGTTGAGAATTTTCTCCAAAGAAAACTATAGCATCCTAAGTGATAGCATAAATAGTTTCAAACCTCCTGCCATCTATAACAGCAAAGACTCCTATGTGGAGGTGTATATAAATGCCCTGTATAAATACCTTTGCAAGTGTATAAACTTAGCTGTATCAGAATGGATCAAAACTTGCTCATAAAAGAACAAACTGCTGGACATTTAGCATAAAAAAGATTATACAACAAGAGAAAGTAACTGATGTCAAGGAATAAGAGGGAACAGTCTTAGCAGAAGAATACCTTCTATAGCTTGAACAAGCAAATTATACATCTTGTAAAGTCCTCTAAAGATAATTACTAAACTAAATTAGGATCCATAGCTAAGGATAATCATAAGGCATTATTTAGCTATATATGCAATGTAGGGAATGCCTAGCTTTGTACCAAATTCATAGTGGACGGTACCACTCATACTGAAGCTGAGGACATCATCAACCTGTTAGCAGACAGGTTTGCAAAAATTTCACACCACTGTCTCCAACAATAATACCCTAAAGCATACCTGTTACTAGTTCTCTACCTATTATATCCAAAGAACAGGTCATAACTGCACTCACCAAGGCCAAAAACACAGCCTCTATGGGACCGGATCACATCCAAGGCTGCTTACTAAATAGTCTAAAGCAAGAGTTAGCAAAACCACTGGGTGCTCTCTTCAACAACAGTCTAAGTACTGGCTTTGTCCTGGCAGAGTGGAAAACAGCAACCATAATCACCTTGCAAAGAGAGGGTCCCTCAACTGATCCAGGGAACTATAATCCCATAAGCCTGACCATCATTGTCTGTATGTCCATGGCGACGATCATCTTGGACCTTATCATCAAGGACATTGGTGACCTTCAAACTCTTGACCTGACCCAGTTTGTCTTCATTAGGGGCAGAGTATGCCTGTTAAACCTAGTAGAATTCTTCAAGAGTGCCACCAAAGCCCTGGGTGAAGGCAAATCAGTACATACTGCCTATCTCATCTTGGCCAAGGGCTTTGATACAATCCCCTCACTCAGGCATCATTGAGAAACTCACCCAGCTGGGGATTAACCCATATGTCACTAGATGGGTAGACAACTGGCTCACCAACAGATCGCATACAGTTATAGTTGGGGATTCCACCTCTACCTGCAGACCTGTTACCAGTGGTGTTCCCCAAGCATCTGTGCTGGGCCTCCTACTGCTTGGAATTTATTTCTCAGAAATTCAGGTGAAAACAGATGGCCTGTGGCTCATCAAGTTTGCCAGTGACTGCAAACTGGGTAAAAATCATTGAATCCCAAAGCGATGCCAACATACAACAAAATGGGCTTACATACATAAATTATTGTTGCCAAAACCACAGTCTTAAATTTAACCCAAACAAAGACACTATTATTCATTTCATCAAAGGAGAAGTCCCTGCAAATTGCAGTATTAATAATACTTCCCTAAGTTCCAACCCAATGGTGAGAGATTTGGGAATGAAGGCTGATAGCAACCTCAGTTTTGATCATCATGTGGCCACAGTTGTAAGGAAGGCATTTTACATTGCACACATCATAAGTAAGGGCATAGCATCCAAGATTAAGGATGTTGTAACTGTACTCATCTCTCAACAGACAAATAATAGAATACAGTGCTCTCTTTTGCATGTACCTTACCAGACACCTGCAGCAGCTGCAGACACCTAAGATGTTTCTCACCAAGACAATCCAGAGACTGCAACGCATGACCTACATGGACAGACTGAAGGCTCTATCACTGTACTCTGTATTGTATAGACTGCTGAGAGGTGACTTGTGCCTGGCCTAAACAGCAGTCTTGAACCCTGCTTAATGGAAATGCTGCACCTCTGCACATAAAATAGGACAAGACTCACTCACTCTAGGGAACTTAACCTACCCTGTGACATCAACAGGACATGCTGGAAAGACAGATATGTATCCCAGAGATTGCCACTCCTATGGAACAAACTCCCAATGTATGTGAAACTGAGCTCCTCAATTACCTTATTTAAGCACAACTTGGACAATTGGATGGTAAATTGTAAATTTACCCTGGGGATTTCACTTATGCCATTCTTAGACAGGGGCAACCAGTGCTGATAATGGATTTGCAAATATGGACTACATATCTTGGTCTGTAAGGGAACAATAGTACAACTTGGCTAGGCTTGAAAAGACCCTAGGGCCATTAGCCTAGTAACCTCCTATGAACCTATGAACCTAGGGCTATTATGGTAGTAGCCTCATATGAACCTATGACGCTATGAACCTATGTAGGCCTGCCAACATCTTGTCTCACACATGGCCTGCTGATGTCATGTACTATAAGTTCAGCTGTAGTCTTGCAAAAGTCAAACATGTGCCATGACACTTGCATTAAGTACTGTGTTGTGTGGTCTGTATACTTAGATAGGTAGGGGTTCTATTCTTTCTGTAATCAACTGGGTGCATGTGTGAGAACTCTTCCTTGACATTACAAAGAGCATTTTATACCAGCATGTGTGACATTGCTATATTCTACTCAACAGACTCTGTTGATGTCATCAACTATAAAGTGTTGTCTGAGACACTCCAAGTTGAGCTTTTGGTATGGTGCTTGCATAAAATACTGAGTTCTGTATCTGTGTAGTTAGATAGTTAAGGGGTTCTATTCTCACTGCTGTCAACCATGTGTGTTTGTGTGTGTGTGTGTGTGTGTGTGTGTGTGTGTGTGTGTGTGTGTGTGTGTGTGTGTGTGTGTGTGTGTGAGCTCTTGGTTGATATTACACAGAACCTTTTACAGCAGCATGTGGGAGACTATTATTACCATATTCTCAACAGACACTGCTGATGTCATCAGCTATATCAGATTTTTGGATATGCAGTCATCCCACCAGGGCATGATCAGACACTGGCCTGGAGGCCAGTTAAATGTCACCTCTTCCTATACTAGACAGATTATAGTGACATGGCTTTTAATCTATCCACATACATCATAGCATGGTTTGTAGGCCCTGTGATATCTTGCTGAGAAAGCGATATGGTCTCTCCAGCTGCTGCATGTTTTTGTGAGGTACATGAAAAAGAAGACATTATATTGTATTACTGTTCTGATGAGGTCTGACTACAGTGCTGTCATACAATCTTAAGATCTGAATATGATGGCATGACGTATAATGTGCACCCTATGTTTGTACAGGAAAATCATTAAACAGTAGAAGTTAGAAAGTAATGACACACTTTGAGCTTCTGACTTCACAACCCTCACAACGACATTCAATATAAAGTTGTGAAATATAGATACTATCACTTGTCTAACTTTCCAAGGCCAATATAAGTCAAAGGCACAATTACCAGTTCAACACCACAAATGCAGATATACTAAGCACTAAGTTAGATATGCACCCTGAGCATCAGACACAGCTTTTGTCTTCCTGAATCCAATAGACGGAAAGCAGGGATATGGTACAGTTATCATTACTTGCACAGGGTGTTGTGTGGGGGGTGGGGGGGGGTAGAAAGCCTAGGTTGACACCAAAGGTTAATAAGTGTGTGCGAGTAAGAAAGAGGAGAAGACAATCTGTCAAAGACTCTTAAAAAATCCAGTATGCAACCTATACTGGGTCAAAAACAAAATCAAGAAGAAACTTTGCAGTGTGGAGCTTGTGATGTTCACTTCCTAAATTATGTTAAGCACCTAATTCATTAATAAAAATTGAACTGTAAAATACGTGCTATAAAATAATAAAAGAGAAAATAGTAGGTAGTCCACAGTTGAGTTATAAATGGTAGGTAGTCCCCACTTGAGTTAAAAGTTGAATATCATTTATTGAAACACACAAACAATTGATCCTAGTTGAGTATAATAAAAAGTATGAAAAACATTGCTTATTTATAAAGAATCAGGTTATTTGGAGCTAGGGAGTGATTCCAGAGGGTGGTTCTGTTATGAGCAATAAACGCATTACAATCATTCCATTAACCAAGTCCCCCTTCCCCCTTAACACCGTAGTGTAATCAGAGGCTGTGCTACCTAAAACTGTAACTAAAAAACTAGAGACAAGTTACAAAATAAGACCAGCTTATTAACATGTTATATAGACTAATCAAATAATCCAGACTATATTAATTAAGAAACTAATTAACAAAGATCTACCACTAGACATCTATCAGCTTAAATATTTATAAATAGAAACTAAACAACTTTTAACGATTGCTTTCGTATCAAATAAATACTTCATCAAGTTTGTGTGTCAAAAACGAATTATACAATGAATGAACACATATAAATCTACAAGTGAAAACCTAAGTAGGATTAAAACCAAAACTATAATTGCTAAGGTGGAAATATAGTGATAAATGTTAAAAATAAAGCAATAATGCCATGAAGATCTGTTAAAGTGTGGCATCTAACTAGGAAAACACTCAGTTTAAATGTGTAAGAGTGTACTCAAGACAAGTGTCCTGTTTGAAAAGCAAATGTACCTGTCCCTCCATGATGGCCCTACATATACGTTGAGTGGCACAGGAAGAGAAACTGGCACCAGATGGAGGGGGGACAGCAGACCCCCTCCAACTACCCCTATCAATTCTCCTGTGTGGTTCCATGCATACACTGAAGCCACAGTAGCCAAACCTCCCTGATCAATATCCTCACCCTCCACCTTTCCAGTATCTGTGGCCTCAGTGGGCTGAGTAGGCATAGGCCTATTGGCTGTGTCCAATGGAAATGCAAGGGATGCCTGTATGTCAACCTCTGTAGCAGATTCAACCTCATCATTACAGACAGCTTATACACTGACATCAGGTGGCACAGGACCCACACTCCCACTGTCACGATCACCTGTGATAAAAAACAAGAAATACATAAAAAATTAATACCTGCACTACTGTACTGCAATATATGCTAACAAACTAACAGGACTGCCACTATTACAGACAATACAGCAGTACACACAACAGACCTGAGATCAAAATCACACACTACAATATTTCTTTAAATCGCACAGCAGTACTGACATAAAATGTTTGTCTTACCATCTGCAGAAGAGTAGTCCAAATGGTCCTGGAAGAAGTTAAGCAAGAGGTAAGGGCAACATCATCACAGTTAACAGTAACACAGGGAGTAATACATTTACCCTCTTATATGTCCATTAACTAGTATTTCAGCAGAACACGTCTGACAACTGAAGCCTAAGCTTATAACTGTAGCAAACATTAACCCCCCCCCCTCAAAAAAGACATGTGATACAGAATTAACTTTCATTTCTATTGTTTTACTATACAACAGTATTCAACTGTTCAGATTACAAAGCCTACCTGGAAGCTCCTTCTGGGATGTGTTTGTTTTCTCGGAAACTGTTGCTCCGACATCCATGACATGCTATACTGCACTCTTCTGGGAGCTATCTGGATCTCTGATATTGGCCAGAGCTCTTCATTGGGGGTTAGTGGTGGTTTCTAGCAGGCCCTCACTGGTAACCATCTGGTCACGGCCCACTTTAGCTGCTCTTCTCCACGCAGATGTGATAATATCAGTGGCCCTGTGGCGCACCTGTTCATATGTCCATTCATGAACACCCACGGCATTTAGATATGGACAATCTTCTGCCATATTTGCATACTATGTACCATATCTCCCTGTCCCTTTTGCAAGAGAAAAGCATCATGTTGCCTAAACCCATCTACAATAACTTAGTTCTTGGCATTGGTGAAGGGGGGTTTCTGTGAATTGACACACCTGGGTGGCATACTCTAGGCATCCTAAAAGACAACAGAATTATAATATACATAAGTATCACATAACTACAAAATAACTGTTTTCAGATAAAATAGAAAAGGTAACCAGTTAGCTTTACCCACTGGAGAAACATAAACAATCTACAGATGTGAACTAATAACACCTCAGGCTTTGTCCTCCAAATGGTGCACTGCTACAGTCATCCCTCTCCATAAAGGGGGAGTGACTACAGACCCTGGGAATTATTGCCCCATTAGCCTGATGAGTCTGATATGTAAGGTTATGGAGTGCATCATCATGGACATAATTAACAAGGATATAAGGAATCTCCAAACTCAAGAGGCCATGCAATTTGATTTTGTGAAAGGTAGATCATGCCTGCTCAACCTGGTTGACTTCTTTGAGTCAATCACCAGAACTGTGGATGAGGGCAAGGCAGTTCATAGAGCCTACCTAAATCTGGTCAAGGTCTTTGATACCATTCCCCACTCAGGAATTATTGATAAACTCACCAAATTAGGCATCAACCCCTATATCACTAGGTGGGCTGCAAATTGTCTCACAGATAGAAATTACAGTGTGAAAGTAGCAGACTCCACATTAGACTGCCGACCAGTCACGAGTGGAGTCCCACAGGTATCGGTCCTGGGTCCTCTCCTGTTTCACATCTACTGCTAAGAAGTCCAGGCCAACATGGAGTGACTCTGGCTGACCAAGTTCACAGACAACTGCAAGCTGGGAGCCATTATTAACTCCCCAAGTGATGTAGACATCTTAGAGAAAGGCCTCACTGAGACCAATGACTGGTGTCGAAACCATGACCTTAAGCTTAATACCAAAAAAGTGTTATCATCTCCTGTGGTAAAAACTCAGTTCCCACTAATTACCACATTGATGGGTGCCCACTGAACACTGAAGGCATTATAAGAGATCTGGGAACACAGGTTGACAGCAACCTCTCCTTCGACCACCACATTGCCACTGTGGTCAGAAAGTCATTCTATGTGGCACATCTCATTACCAAGGGTTTTGCATCCAGGAAGAAAGAGATCATCATCTCTCTCTACTCTTCCATCATTAGGCCAATCATCAAGTATAATGCCCCATTTGGCATGTACCTCACTTGACCCAAAAGTACCTCACAAAGAGAATCCTAGGCCTTTAATACATGTCCTACACAGACAGAGTCAAAACACTCCAGCTATTCTCTGTCTCATATCGTCTACTAAGAGGCGATTTCTGCTTGACTTACAAAAGCCATGTCTGACCCAGCTCTGTTAGAAATGCTACATCTAATGAAATCCCAATCCCTCTGAACCATACACTCCAGAGACCTCAATCTCATTACCACAATCAACAGAACATGCTGAAGGGACAGGTTCATAACCCAGAGACTGGCCATGCTTGGGAATAGACTTCCCATACATGTCAAGCAGAGCACCTCATGGGACCTCTTCAAGAGAAATCTTGATGAGTGTATGGGAAATAGAAAGTTCACCCCAGGGGATCACTCCACTGGTTCTACTTGATAGAGGCAATGGGAACTAATGTTGCGCGACACAATGCCAGGGCACTTCTATGGGCTAGGCCTATAAAGGCTCCAGGGCCATTAGCCTAGTACACACCTATGAACCTATAAACCTAAGTATACTGATGGCATGGGCAAGTTTGTCAGGGCATTTCACAGGTATATATGATTGGCAATACCTTCATATAGAATATTCTGCATTAAATCTGTAGACATGTTTCAGGGATAGGTCATGTCATAGCACTTTTAGCATTTCAGTGATGCTTTCTTAGACAAATGTGTCATTTGCCTGTTGATTTGGGGGTGGGAGTGCAAAGCTAGATTTCTGTTATGGCACTAAAAGGATGTGTTGCTATTGTTACTCTCCTTTTGTTGCATCCACCCTATCTAACTGAAATATGTCTTTGCTGTCAGATGTTAAGGTCACTTCTGTATAAATTTACCACCTTTTTCTTTATATTCTCTCTGTGTAGACTCCTTTCTGTGGCTGTATTCCAAAAGTTTTATAATTTGCAGGGAAAGGCTTCATGGAGTCTACATGGTTGCTTTATAGCTTGTTGAATAACTCCACAGTGTTGGATTGATTAATTAGCATGCAATTCAGCTGCTTATGTAATTAGCATGCCACGGTGTTTAACTTGTTTGCACAGAGGTGTGCTCTGTTACACAGTGCCTACTGAATCCAAAAGTTTCCACAGCCATGTGTGCATCACACAACTATGTGCACAATGTGAAAAATTACTGTGTAGGCTTTATTGAATCCCCCTGAAACTATTCTGATTCAAACTCAAATATATCAAAATTCCATGGCAAGACATCACAATAACCATTCCAGTAGCATATTTCCTGTTAAAATAGCTGAACGGAATACCTTTCTAAATAAAGCTAAAACAGACCTTTTAAGCTGTATTCTGCATCTCTTAAACTACTTCCTAAATGAAGTTCCTGTGGATGCTCTACATAAACACTTATCAGTACAAATTCTTCTTTGAGCACTGACCTACTAACAAATTGTACATAGATGATTTATTTATAAGAAAGCATTTCTCCCTATTGTAGAAATGTCTATTACTGCTTCTGAAGTGCGGCTGCACAAATGTACAGAGTTCTTTAACATATATATACATATATATATATATATATATATATATATATATATATATATATATATATATATATATACATATATATATAGTTTTTGAATATCTAGATGTTCAGCTTCATGAATATTGTAGATCATCCTTCTAAATATTCATAAGATTTATGAACCATTTTATATAACCATCCCTAAAATCCATTACTTTACAGTCATCTGCAATAGCACAAGCCGTCTTATTATGCTTGAACTCTCTTCACAATTTCTGGCTTGGTCCTCAAGTCATAGCATAATTTGTTTATATTCATTAAGAACAGCAGCCCCATTCTTATAGACTAATCCCCCCTTCTCACTGCCAGTTGTTAATTTTGGGTCACTGTTTGTCTAGTACCTGACACATCAATCTAGCATTATCTATATATTTCTCCCTGACAGCCTGTTGGGCTTATATAAGGTAGCATTATCCTCATCACTTCTTAGTGGCTCCATGCTCATCGGGTGCTTTCAATGGTGTCTTGCAAGTTTCTACATATTTCTGTAGAGTCACATTATTTGTCACTGAATCCATACCTTGGATATATTTATGGCAGTAGGCTTTTAGTGGTGTCTTGTAAGTGTCTCAACATTTGTGTGGGACCATATATATTCTTGCTGAATCCATTCATAGATATATTCATGGCAACAGGACAGAATCTATGTTTTTTATCATGAATGAGGACAGAACAATTATATTTTTAAAACAGCCACATAAATAGTATATCTTTTTGAAGGAAATAGGTTCATAGGTTAGTACTAGGCTAACTGCCCTTGCGAGCCATTGTAAGCCTAGCCACTTATCCCTTGTGAGGCTCAAACCCTGCACCTTGTCTTTGTAAGGCAAACACCTTAATCACTAGGCCACCCTCCCAACCCTCACTAGGCCACCCTCCCAACTCAAAATGTGTTAAATGACGTTTTTGTGGTTCTTTTCTGCATATGACTTTAACTTTCATTGCCTTTGCAGAGATATTTCTCCACCTCAACATATAAAAGAACTCCAAGATCACCATACATTGAAGAAAAGGGATTATTCCAGAAAATGCCAATCTCAAAATTAGTATATATATAAGTCTGGAGTTTTGATGAGTCATTTTCTACATTATGTGAGTCACTAATGTGGGTCCCAAATGTTCAAATAGTTACCCATATGATGTGTTCTTATATTACCCATAAATTCACTTCTGTTAACTTAAATGTAACATCTTATCCCGCTGCAAAATAAAGGGTAAAACTTTTTCAAACATAAAGTATTTGTCACTATTTTCTGTACACTGATTTTTGTATTTGTAAGTAGATAAAATATATCTTGCTATGGAGAATATGTTTAGTATGATGTATTATCCTGGCATTTGGGCATCACAATTTTGTTGTAGAACATTTGACCTGCATATGTAAGTATTTACGTTCTTCCAAGCTTGCACAATTGAACAATGATGGGTTCTTGCCAGCACGTGCCTTGAATAAACTGCTATAGAACTGAGATTTATAGTACTGCAGAACCTTGAAAAGACATCTTTGAAACTACTCCTGAAGAAAATTTTCCACTTTCCACAGGATGCTTCCTTTACAGCTAATGGGAAAGCTGACCGCTTTTGAGTGGTTGATGTGCTGTGCAAGCTAGCCTTTTGATGTATAAGAGCAGCTTTGCACTTCACTATTTAGGAAGATCTTCATATAAGCTTGTGGAGCTTTAGAACTTGCATTATCTAGTCTTGATCTTCTAATAACTTGCCAAAGTATGCATTCAAATAGCTGGTGTCAATTTCAACAACCTTTTTAAAACAATTTTCTGCATGTGCCTGAATTTATCTAATAAACGTTAAGCTCAACCCTAGGCTGTGAGACAAATTACAGTTTAGCCATCATGAACTACTGGAACAGATTATTCTAAAAGCAGCACTGCTAGTGAGGTTTATTAAATACAACCACTTTAAACAAAATAAAATAAATAATAATCACATGTCTGTCCAAAGCAGTTAAAACATTTTATTTCCCTGGTGCCTCAGCTACTGCCTGCCCTGGAAGGTAGTAGGTGAGGCAATGGAGGAAAAAGTCTTTCAGTGGTTTGGATGCAGTACTGACAAAGTATACTTATGTATTTTGGCTGAAATGAGTCTTGTAATATCCAAATGAGTCAAAACATACCTCAATTTTGGCAGAAGGCTGAAAAAAACTCCAACAAACTGAAAATAAAACAAATAATAAAGAAAAGATTCTACAACATTCTAAGAAAGATATTCATGACAAGGCAGTAAATAGTAATATAAGAGCTGAATAACACAAGAATATGAACATATTTCTTAACAATAACGATAAATCAAACATTAGCTTATGCTGTAAATACGTTAGGAGCACAAACATGATCTGTACTACCTCTGTTGCAATTACTGATCAAGCTTGAAAAAATGATTGCAGAAGGCATTCCTAAAATGGTAAAGTGAGTTGAGTATGGAAAAGTTATGCATTATCAGTGCTGTTGCCAAGCTGAATGTGATAGGGAACAGACAAGAGGCTATGATATTGACAAAATATTGCAGGTGATGAGAATAAACATATTCATCTCTAATATTAGAAAAATGGAGATAGCATTACAACTGCATGACAGTTGCTAAATAGAGGACAGATTATGGCCTTGTTGAATAGGGCAACCATGGCAGTTTTCCATAGTGTGGAAAATAACATGCTTGACTAGAGTGAGTAAAAAGGACTGAGCTGTGTACTGTTTGCATCAGTGGGTAATTCCATGTATTTGGTAAAGAACGTGCTAGCTGAACATGAAGAGGGTATGAATCTGTTAAGGAGTTTCTGAACAATATATCTCACCACAGGGCATCATTTAAAGGAGAATAAAGAAGTTGGTTGCAGAAGAAAAACACCAAAATAACCAACACAGTGTGCTGAAATAGAGATTGCATTAAAAAACTGGAAAAATTGACAGCTACACGTGGGAGGATTGAGCCACTTGGTTAGATACCATTGACCATCCATGAATTAGCAAGTTACCAGCACTTTTAATGAACTGTTTTGGTTTGTTCTACTATAAAAATTGCAGTGACTGGAAGTGTGTTTTCTGGTATGAATAAATTTTTTTTGTCTTTATTTAAAATATCTTTACATTTTTAGAGGATTCATTTTAACTACACTGAATCTGGAAACTCTCATGATGGCTAATAAAATGTTTGATTAGACATATGATTTTTGAAGGCGGCCCATCTCTTTTTAAGAGGAGCCATATAATGATAGACAGAAACAAAAGTACTAATGAAGTTTTGAGCTGTGGTTTTAATTCAAAGTACTAATTCTGGCAGACCTTTGCCAAGCAGAAGGAAGGTGTTTAGACTTCATGACACAGAAATTATACAGCAATACTGAGCAGACAGGGAACCACTAGAGGAAATTTATAACCTCTGCCAGCCTCAACTAAAGTAAACATCCCTTCGTTCTTCCAGCAGAATGTTAGTACAACCTACCAAAGCCAACAACTCAGCCAGAGATTCCTTATTCTCCCTTCCTGCTGAACTAACCACCAATTGCTCCTTGCCGCACTTCAAATATCACTAAAGACACACATGTACAATAACTGGCTATGGCCTTGTCTAAACCCTGACTAAAACTCAAATTACTCAGTCTGAGTTACTACACTGACTTGAGTTTCAACCAAAGCTTGTCTCAGTCTTAGCTAGGCCCAGTCAAACCCAACGTTACTTATATAATCCATTAATCCATCTTAGCTATCTAAGATATTTTTCCTTTTTCTCTCCGTACCCTCCTTCAATTAATTTCCTTTACCCCCTTTATATTATCCCTAGCTTCCATTATCTAACTGCAAGCTCCTTTCTCAGCCTCTGCTGCCTTCTACCCTACCTACCCTTCTCTTATCTCATTCTTCATCTCTTTCTTTATAAATTATCTTCCTTTTCCTGTCTACTCTTCCTATACCCTCATTTCTCTTATATGTTTTATTGTTTTTCCCTTTATAGCTTCCTTCCATCTCCCACTTTGCTGTTGAGTTTCTCTTACCTAAATAAAACCTTACTTTGAACCTCTCTTCATTATGGAACCTATTTGTAGTTGTCTTTTGATTTTTCTTAAATTGCTTAGTATCACTGTAAATATTACCTTACTTAGAGCATTTTCTTAAATATGTAATCTATTTGCATTTTTCTTTTGATTTTTGTTAAATTGCTAAATATTACTGCATACTGCATTTTAAATGTATATCTGTTTGGAGCTTTTCTCCCTGGGCCTCCGCTGAAAATGGATATGTATCCAGTCAGACTTTCCCGGTTAACAAATGTAAAATAAAAAAATAAATAAGTGCCAGGGAAATCATGAAGAACTCCTTCCAGTGGAAAGAAAGGTATGTGTAGCATTGTGTATATTACCTACAGATACATTTCAGAAACCCATAGGGCTGGCACAGACCTCAGCTTCCAGAATATTGCATCAGTTTCTAAATGCAATGCTACAACATGCAAGGGAGCATATGTTTCTCCCATGAACCCCACTGGAAAGACCAGGAAGCATGCAGGAATTTTATGCAATAGCACCATTTTCTGAAGTTTTGGGGACCATAGATTGCACACGCATAGAAGTAAAAGCCTACCCAGTGAACAGGGAAGGAGGTAAATCAACAGAGAAGGATGCAACTGTATAAACTGTCAGGTTGTCTGTAATGCCCAAGTATCATCTACAATGTCTGTGCAGGTAACCCAGGCAGTTTCACGACTCACATATATGGCACACCTGCAAGCTGTATGCAAGATTAGCTAGGGGTGACATTCCACAAGGGCTTCTAGTGGGGGATGCAGTTTATGTCCCGAAACTGTGACTTATGACACCCGTGAGAAACCCTTACAGCCCCACCGAAAAAAGCTAAAACAATGTCCATGATCAAACTAGGCATATCATAAAGCATGTTTCTGGATTGCTCAAATCAAGGTTCTGGTGTCTAAGCACCCCAGGAGTTGCCCTGCAGTATGACCCAGCCACCTTTGATAAAATCCATACAGTCCGTTCCATGTTTCACAATATCATTCTCAGGAGACAGCTTTAACAAGGACAGCTAGAGGCACGACCACAGCTCCCAATACCACGGGCAAGGCCAGTGGCTCCAGCAGATACAAATGAGGAGTGTGGAGGAGAGCCGCCAGCTGCAAATGCTGCCGGCAGATGTAGGCGTGCACAGTGTGCCATGCCGCTGACTAAGATGCAAAGAATAGCACACACACTGAATACCTAAAAAAAAGAATAATAGCATTTGCACATACAAATATTAGAAATGATGCCTGACAAAATGCACAGTCTTTACTTAACCATGTAATGGTTGAATTTGGTTAGCATCCGGCACAGGCAACCCCTCAAGAAGACTTCTTGTATCTACATTATTACTAAAGTAAATCTGAAACCTGCATACAAGAACCCATACAGTTGTACAAATTATTACTGTATTATGCAAATTCTCATATGTCCCTAAAGTGATACCTCTCCCATGCATTGACAACCCCAATCATGAGAACTACCTTTGCCAGGAGATGCACTGCTAGTTCCATGGCCCTGGCTAGAGTTTGAGGTGCTATCTGACTGTGATAGATGTCTGCTGGATGAGCTGTCATCACAACTACATCCAGGATCATGATCATGTGGCCTAAAATGTCTGGGTGTAGACATCTTAATCACTGAAGGAGTAGTGAAAGTACTTCCACTATGGGAGCGGGATCGTGCACAGCCACACTGTGTCTGTCAAGCTGTTGTTGTTCTTCCAATTGCACAAACACAGTTAGCAAGACTGTGTGCCTTTGTCCACAAGGTCTTTCATGTGAGATCTGAATTGGATGCCAATTCAGACCCACATTTCTGACTTGACTGCTGCACACATGGCTGGCGATGGTAGAGAAGCTATTCCATTTAGAGAAGAAAGATCAGGTTTTGAGGAGTCCAGGATTTTTGTGGCACTTTTCTTGATATACTACAGCTGGAGACAACTGTATGGGTTATATATCAAGTCTCAGTATAAGATTTAGGCTTGGAATAGCTAGTCTAAGGTTGTTTGCAGCTTAATTGGCATCCCGCACACTGGGGGAAACTGTTGTCACCACTACAGTGACCTGAAGAGGTACAAGAAGTAAAAGCCTACCCAGTGAACAGGGAAGGAGGTAAATCAATAGAAAAGGATGCAACTGTATAAACTGTCAGGTTGTCTGTAATGCCCAAGTATCATCTACACTTCATCTATGGGAGGATGAAGCTGATGGGAGGATGAATTTAGGACTGCAAATACCCCTCAGCTGTGTAAGTATACTGGCTCATAACCTGTTTATGATATGGCATTAATTAGCCAGTCAGCAAGCAGAATTACACATTATGCTTTCAAAAAAAAAAAAAAATATATATATATATATATATATATATATATAGTGAAAAACACACTACCGTCCTTACTAGTGGCTTCAGTCCACCAAGAAAACTGCAGTAAACTGTAAAACACTCGTTTTTATATATATATATATGTATATATATATATATATATATATATATATATATATATATATATATATATATATATATATATATATATAAAATAGTGAGGTGCATCAGCAGAGACTAACTCGTGTCAGAGAGACACAGGTTAAGTATGTATCTGTTCTGATGGCAGAGCAGTGAGGTTTTCTCAGTTCATCATCTTGAGCAGGCATACTTTAACTTTTATATCAAGCCTACTACCTGCTCCAATAGCTTTTGGTGTTGGGTATGTGGGTTCAATGCCCGGAAAAGGCAAGGTTTAAGGTTATCTATCCATAAGAAATTTTACCTTCAATAATGCATGACATCAACAATTCAGTATTTGCAAATGCAGTTATTACCTTAGAAAGTAGATAAGTGACATGGCACAGTGAAATACATGATTTTATTAGTCATATCATACCATTGTGATTGATTTTATGACACATTCATGTTTTCTTATCATATCTGGATGTGGCCAAGGAGTGCTTTTGTATTTGTAATATTGTTTTATGCAGTTAAATAATTAATTAATGTGACATCATTGTTATAATTAAGGGTTTTTTCTCCCCCACCCTTTCTCTCTCATTTTTTTAATACATTGCTCCTGAAAACAAAATGAACATCAGCAAAGAGAGGTAGACCAACCACCAGAGTTCAGCTCACCATGCCTCTACAGGTTGCTGCAGTGGAACCACCACAGGCAGCACAAACACCCAGAACATCAGGGTCTCAATCTGTCCTCATTGTCTCCACAACTCCTCCCCTATCTGCTCCACCTACATTGAGTAGCTCTACCCCAGCTGCTAGAGCAGTAGTACAATCAGGGAACAGTATTAGTAGTGAAGGTGGTGATTTTGCACTTGACAGGTGCTGACAGGGATGGTGGATGGCATTATGGACAGGGGCCTTGTATGCTTGAATCGTCAGAATTGAAAAAGTCCTTCATCATATTATGAAAACAATGCCATGTCTGGCAATGACCTAGGCAGTTGAAAGAGGACACTGATGACAGTTCTGAGAGACAGGACTAGATTCTCATTTTTCTCGAGCAGATCACGGATGTGCCTCTGAGATCCCCTACCTATCTTTAATCATGGTGTCCCCCAACCTTTTGCGTCCATCACTATCCCTGTTTGTCTTGTATGCCCTGTAAGTCTGCACCTGCTACCTAACCTATTCTATATACCTGACCCTCTCATTCCTAAACACATTCCTCAACATACCTCTCCCTCAAAAAAAAAAAAATAAATAATTTACACCTATCCCAGAAAATAAAAATACATCCCATATATAGCTCTCCACTTCATCTATGTGTCATCTTGAGACACTTGATTTCGTCCAATTTATACAACATTATTCTGTTGTTGTCACCCATCCTGCTGTGATAACTCTCCAAAGTAATTATATTGTCTGTACAATTCTACATGTATGTTATGAAGAAGTGGACAGTTATGGTGCTCTCCCACCACCCTCCTGCAAATTCCTGTACTCTTTCCCCTGTGTCCCATACTCTGCTTGCTACCCTCATTTTCACCACTGTACTATCAACCCATTTTTCACACATTTAATATGGTCACAAATAGAATCACACACAACACACGACCATAAATGGCACATCACAAAATCTTCATTGTTTTGCCCTTAGCATTTGGGCAGAGGTTAGCTGACTGGCGGTGAAAGCTGTTCAACCTCCTATTGCAAATTCTAAAGATTTTAATTTCAGCCACAGTAGTTCTGTTACTTTTATGCAAATGTTCTTAAATCTGCAATGCTAAGGGATTACAGAGTAAATTCTACATTAGTGAGGAAATCATTCTATGTTGTGCAACGTATAAACAAAGGTATGTCATCTAGGTCCAAGCAAGTCACTGTTCCACTGTATTTGGCATTCATTAGACCTAATGGTGAATACAATGCCCACTTTAGTATGTACCTAACCAGGCATATCCAACAACTGGAATGTCCACAGAGGTTCCTCACTAAAAGAATGCAGGGCATAAGTACCATGTCCTATGCAGACTGCCTCAAGGCCCTATCCCTGCATTCTATCTCCTACAGGCTTTTGAGGGGAGATCTATTCCTGGCATACAGGGCATTGTCAGACTCCAGTCTGATGAGCAACCTGCAAATCTCCAAAACAAACAGCACCAGAATTACCCATTCTAAAAACTTAAACCTTGCCTGTGATATTAATAGGACCTGCTGAAAGACAGGTATGTATCCCACAGACTATCTTATCTCTGGAACAGGCTCCTGAACCACGTAAAGCAGAGTTCCTCCCTAACTTAATTCAAGTGTACCTTAACTTTGAATGGGGAACAGGAAATTCATTTCTGGTTTGGCACCTATATCTCTAATGGGCACAGGCATCCTCTAAACAATTCATCTTCCAGGACCCTGCTTGTAAATGTTTCATCTCCCAAGCCCCTGCTTACACTTATCAAGTACAGCAGAATTTGTCGGAGATTTGGGATGCGTGGCTAGACTTAAAAAGGGCCTTATGGTTGTTAGCCTAGTAAACGCCTATGAACCTATCAGCCTATTAGACACTACTGTGAAAGATTTACTTTAATAGTTCTTAGGCTGCTGGATATGATGAATTGGATGTTCCTATGTGGCATGTTAGGATAATTCTCCTGTCTATAGACTGTGAAATGTCATTGATCTAATTATCTCTTTTTTGTCTCCCCCACCCTTTCTCTCTCCTTTTATTTATTTATTTTTTTTTAACAGACTGACCACTAGAGTTCAGCCCAGCATACTTCCACGGGTGGCTGAGGTGGCACCAGAACAGGTACCACAGGCTTTGCATAGTCTCATGGGCTTGATTACAGCTGTAGGTAAAATTTATTATTTCATGCACTTTTAAACTCTATTTTTGCTATATTGCTGTTTTTTTAACTGTTCTTGCTGATTTTTTATACTTTTTGTCTGCTGTAGCATAGACCACATTCAGACCTGCTGAATCTGGTTCTGTTTGTTTAATTGAGCACTAAACCAGGCTACCTTTTGTTGGAGAGTGCCCCCCCCTGCACCCTTGTAGCAGGACAGTGCAGTTAGGAGTCACCTGATTGAAGGTTGTTGGCACAGGGCACAGTTTTGAGCTTTTTTATTGGTTAAAGTGTTTAATTCAGTTTGCTCCCTGTTTTAACACAGCTCCAAAGAGTTAGGCAACCAGCCACTGCTCTGTTGTATTCATCTGTGCAATCCAAGGAATCTGTTGCATTATGCTAACCATAAGTACAATTTTATACTGTATTTTGCACTTCTAAACTGTATTTTTGCTATATTACTGATTTTTTTTTAAACTCTTCTTGCTAATTTGTTGCACTTTTTGTCTGCTGTAGCATAGACTAGATTCATACCTGCTGAATCTGGTTTTGTTTGTTAAACTGAGCCCTAAACCAGGTTATCTTTTTTGGAGAGGGCCCCTGTACCCTTGGGGCAGGAGAGTACAATTTGGACTCATCTGATTGAAAGTTGCTGGCACAGAGCTCAGTTTTGAGATTTTTTGTTGTTTAAATTGTTTAATTCAGTTTGCATACTTTTGCTACATAAGACCCACATTGGCACAACTTTGTGCTTGTTTTAACATAGTTCCATGGAGTTAGGCGACCAGCCACTGCTCTGCTGCATTCATCTGTTTATGCATAGCACACCACTGTGCACCATCATGTACTACTGTGCAGTGGGGGTAACCACTGGAGGTTGTAGACACAAAAATTTCAGTAGATAAATTTTCCCTTAGTAGCTGTCTGTGATCCAGCCGAGAAGTCCTTAAATTGCATGTGTAACTGCTCAGAGAGCACCTCAGTTGTGCTTTTTCCCCTTAAACAGTCCCAAATCAAACAGAATTTTTATTACAGCAGAATACTTACTTAACAGAAAAACTTGATGATGTGGAAAACCAAACAAGAAGAAATAACATCCGGATATATAGTTTACCAGAGAAAACAGAAGGGGCCAAAATAATAAACTTTCTCACCACCTGGATACCAGATATAGTCCAAGAACAGAAGAGGCTCAACACGACCAATTGAAGATGATAGATTAGATTTAAGTCTGATGAAGCATTCTTGAAATGTGAAAGCGCTTACTTGCTGCAGTATTAAAGGTTTTTATCATCTTCAATTGGTCGTGTTGAGCCTCTTCTGTTCTTGAACTATTGGATTTTGTTTATCGGTGGAAAGCTCTTTACTCAGTGCCACCTTGTTGGTTTATATATTGGATACCAGATATAGTGAAATTACCTGAAGCCCTTTCTTATGGCATAGAACGTGCACACCGATCATTAACAACCTCTGGAAATACCTCTTCAATCAAAAATAAGCCAAGATCCATAATTGTGAGAATTTTTTCTACCCAAGACAAAGATCTTATCTTAAGAAATGCCTGGGCAAATTCACCCATCAAATATAAAGATGCTCTAATGAGATTTGACAACAACTATTCTGTAAAAGTGTTTTCCAAAAGAAATGAATTCCTACCAGTAATTAAACTACTAAAAAAGAAGCAATTGAAAGCTCATCTTTTGTTTCCAGCAAGATTGAGAATCTTCTTGCCAGAGAGAATAAAAATCTTTGAAACATTAGACTCGGCAATAAAATACCTTTCTAACAACAACATCTTAACACAAGAAAAATCTATGGAATGGACAAACAGTACAACCAAAAGAAATGCAGAAGCTCACAACTGGAAGACTGTTGAACAAAAGAAGAAAAAATTGAAGGACAAATAAACATTTATATACTATATATTGTAAATGTTTAAACAATGATACAGAAGCAACAACAAGCCCCTTTTACAATTATTTATTATATACTATTAGATTTATTTAAAAATGGAACAAATTCATTTCTATAATCATTTTTTAATTAATTTCTATTTCGTTTATAGATCAACATTTAGAGATTTCCATATAGTCAACATGTAAAACATCAACAAATAGATAAGTCCTTATATGAACATCTACTGACATACAAATGCTTGACAAGCTTTTAATTGATAGATTAAATAAATTGTAAAAACAGTTTGAAGTTCTTTATTAGATACAGTCTTAAACTAAATGTTCAGATCTGCATCCTTTAATTTAATTGGATCAGCTACAGAAATGACCAACAACTATTGCTTTAGTTGTTGTTGTTGTCTTTTGGCTTTTCCCGGTTAGGGGTTGCCACAGCAGAACTCCGGTCCGCTAATGATTGGCAGTAGATTTTCACAAACACCAAGGTGCCAGCTCGACGTCCAACCTTCAACAAAGGCATGCCCATTTACGCATGTCTTTTGAACGCCCATCCAACCGCGGGGAGGACATGCAGACTCCACAAAGAAGGCACTCCCTGCACTCCAGCCGAGAATTGAATGGGAGAACCTCTTGCTGTGAGGCAACAATGCTACCGCTGCACCACCGCGGCATAGCCAACAACTATTGCTTTAGTAATGGACATTATTACAACCTAAAAATACCATAGAAGTAATTCCACTGATTTATAAATGTTTGGTTAAGCTTTTGATAAAATGAACTATTACAGCCATCATAAAGTTCAAAATTTATTGTTATGTGCCATGTTATTTTGCATGTTTCATTATAAGTATTAGAAACTTTGAACTAAAACAAAATATGTATAGGAGTGATCAATTTACCTTTTCCGTTTGTGTAGTGGTTTTCTGTAACATGTAGCTGACATAGAAAACAGATACATCTACATTTTACACTAACAGTGGGTAATACATGACAGCCACGAGCACATTACCTTAATCAAAAGAGAGAAAAAAACATATTTTCCTTCCTGCCTGGTCCTCGAGATGATTACATCAAATTTAATACATTATCCACATCAGGAAAGCTGATCCCACTCTGCAACCATTCTCTCCTTGTGTATGGCATATCCTGAAAGTCTGTAATCAAAACCTCATAAAGCGGAGACCCAGAACACAGAAGTACGCTTCCTTATTAAAGCAACAGTACTGTTGTGTCTCCCCTTTATAGTTTTTAAATATTTCTTTATATTAGTTCTTTAATTTTTAATTACAATTCACAGTCTGAGGTTGAAAATGAACTCATATTCACTGACCACCATTTCACAGAAGGAACTCAGTAAAAAGTAAACTTTGCAGAACAGAATTATTTCATATGGGAAACAATTGTTCCTTGCATACCTTTCATCCTGGGGTGTCCCCCTGCTTAGTTATACCCACCACAAGGAACACTACACCTTGGTTTATTGGCAGTATTAACACAACTGTCACTGCCAGCACGCATTACTGCTAACTAATATGTTGGGTGGCAGATGATCAAGGACTGGGCAGTTTGAAATGTTATGCAGACTAGATGATACTTTGAAAATGCTTCATAATGAGTGAAGATGAACATGTTGGCCAGGTTTTTATTTGCATCATCATCATTTAGTCCTGCATGAGCAAAGATGAAAAATATTAAAATGTGTATTATTATTTTTGCTATTGTAATGCATGGACTGCACTGATCACACTCCAAAAGTCAGTAACAAATAACCTTGTTATAGTGATAATCATAAGTACGAATCCCATTGTTATTAATAAGGCTCTTGCTGCAATACACAAGGCAGCCAGCAGAAAAGTATAAGGTAAATCAATTCACAGTTTCGAATTTGTTAACACATGTAGTATTGTCATGCAGACACAGACGTGTGGAAGAACAAAGTATCTAACAGTTTTTAAAATGTTGATTCATTGATGTGTTCTTTCCTTTATGTCATACATTCATAGGCAGCACATTTTCACAGAAATAGCAATTAGGTATTTCTTTAACTCAGACAACTGTGAACTTATCAAGCTAAATGAAACTAAACCAAGTGCAAGTGAAAAGCATGGAATCTATACTGACTCAATATGATGAACAGTCCAATTTTCTATAATAATAAAATGTATGTATTGTACAACACATACAGAGACCGGTCTATATGTTCTAGACAAGTTGAACAGGCTATTGGTATGTTCCTTTTTGCCACATAACTTCCTCCAACATCATTATGGCATGTCACCATGTATGATAATTCCTGTTCTCGCAGCTTTTGTGCCTTTCTGTTCCTTAGTTTAGTGTCCTGTAGAAGGGCTTTTTGAACATTCAAACATTTTAACTTCTAAAAAAAAATCTGATAAGAAAACTCTGCCACATTTCAGGATATGGAATCAATATGTACTGCTTTTCTCTTAGATCTTGTTTCCTTACCTCCATTTTCTGACCTATTTCTTGCACCCCCATAGATACATTTTGGTGAAATGATTCCCGTGGGCCGTAGTATAGCTCCTCTAGCCATTTTTTATACCCTCAGGGCAGTAGTATAACTCATTTGGCTATTCTGTATGCCTAAACCAAAAGTGACTGAACTCACTTGGCTTGTTTTGCAATGTAACTTAAGAAATGAACAAGCAATCTCATTTTATCTCCCCATCTCACCAGCTGATAGTCACTTTCCTCACTATGAACACCTCTTCTTTTAACATGAAAGATATAATTTAACATGCACATTTGAAAAGAAAAGATAATTACCTAAGACACATTACATCTGCATTATCACACACACATTGACTGTATTGCATTTGCATAAACACCAGACACTAAAAAAAATGGTGTTGCATTTGAAGTCTGACTATGTAATTGTAGTAATGAACTTCAAACCTTCCTTTATACATACACAAACCTATGACTTAGATACATTTCAGTTAAATAGAAACTTGTCTTTCATTGGTACAGATGTACTTGGCATACTGAAATTTGTATTCGTTATTGAATTGCCAGCAAAATGCAGTGATACAAACTGCTGGAGACTTTAAAGCATTTTTATTTTTTATTATATGGATGCATACTATAATTTTAATGGACCTAGTTTATATTTTTAAAGGAAATAAATAAGGGTCATTAAGCCATATATAGCACTATTTCACTATTAAGGGTCCATATGGTGAATATGTATAGCTTTGTTTTTCTTTTTGTTTTTCTTTTTATTATATTCAATACATATGTACAGATGGACATGTTTATTTAGAACTTTATTACTGATATTAAGCTGAATTTGTTATTTTAAATGATAAGTTTGAATGTCTTGTTTTTAAATACTGATTAGAAACAAACATACATAAAATAAGAGCATCATTACTATACTAAGCATGTTATGAACTTTAGTTATGTAGTTAACAATGCTTCAATACATCTTTTCATATATTCATTTATTAGCTGACTATATCATTCTTTTAAGGTATGTAAATAATATTATACTGATTTTGAGGCTAAGACAGATTAACCTAAACACAATTCACAAGATAAGAAAGTTTGCCTGGGTAGCTCTACTAGTCAGGCAAAGAGGTATATTAACTCATAGTGTTAGGGATTGTATTATACCATTTGAAATCATAAGTTTAGCAGTTCATTCTTTTTTTCATTCTAATGGTTTGGTGTCTACAGGAAATATACAGAATACATATATGAAGAAAGGATCAAAACATTTTTATAAAGCAAAACCAAGGATCAAAATTACCTCCATAAACTATCATACAAATCGAGCACAAAGTAAAACATGAAATGTTTATCTATAAATGTCAATGGTCTGAATAATAGTAATAAGAGGAGAAGTTTATTCAAATACATAAACTTACATAAGCCACAAATAGTATTTTTACAAGAGACACGCTTGTTAGACATTGATATAAACAATATAAATAATAACGCTTACACAATACTAGCAAGCTCTCAATATAAACAAAAAAAAAAGAGGAATAGCCATATTAATACGTAATGAAATCATATCTCCCAGAATAATTAATACCTATTGTGATACAGCTGGTATGTTTTGTCTTGTATCTATGGAATTGAATAAGAAAATTTATACTTTAGTAAATTTATACTGGATACCAGGTCTTGGACTAGAAACAGTTAAGCATCACATTGAAGAAATAATCCATTTAGCTAAAGGTAGCCTGGTAATAGCAGGAGATTTGAATTGCATAACAGAAGACAAGGACACAGATTTAAAAACTACAAGAAGAAAACTACCTATATCAAAGGCACTTTTAAAATCCACAGACACAATGAACATAAAAGAAATAAATGAATTTGCTGACTCAGACTTATTAATTTACTCCTTTTACTCATACAGACATAGGACTAACTCTAGAATAGATAGGATATACATATCCAATGACTTAAAAATTGAAAGAGTAAAAATAATAAATTGTCCACTATCGGATCATAACGCTCTAGTTTTTGACTTAGAACTAAAGCATGCAGATACAAAATCTATTACAAGAATACCTTCTTGCATCACAAAATTAACAGAATTTAAAGAATTCTTTAAAAATGAAATTAAAACATTTCTTGAATTAAATATAACAGGATATCTCTGAAATATATACTTGGGACTCGTTAAAAGCATATATATATATATATATATATATATATATATATATATATATATATATATATATATATATATATATGGGAGGATATTATCGTGGCACATTAACAAAAGGAAAACCTGGAATAAAGATATATTAGAATTACAAAAGAAAGCTAATAAACTGAAACTAGAAGTTCAGAATGGAAATGTAGACTTAGTTCAGAAACTATTACAAACCAATAGCAAATATGAAGAAATTTAGCACAATAAGATTATGATTAATCTAGTAAAGATAAAATTAAATTCTTATTCTACAAATCCAAAGCATCAGAAACAATTAGCAAACAGAACAAAAAAAATAATTAAATCCAAACAAATTAAAGAAATATATATACCTAATTCTAAGAAAAAAGTAACAGACCTAAATAGTATTTTGGAAGCATTTAGACTGCAATATAACTCTGATAACTCTTTAAACTCTCAAGAAATACCCTCTAAAGTTATAGAAAAACATCTTGAAAATAAAATTCTTACTAGGTTAACACAAGAACAAACAGAAGTTATAAGTAAATCAATTACCATGACGGACCTGAAATCAGAAATTAAAAAACTTAAAGTAAATAAAGCACCTGGCCCAGATAATATATTACCCAAAATGTATACATTAATACCTAATCAGGCTATATCCTTACTTCTGAAAGTATATACCATAGTTAAACAAGATATAATTATCCCATCCTCTTGGAAATATTTTTTGAGATCCCCATAATTAAAACAGGCAAAGATGAGAAACAATGCTCATCATATAGGCCAATATCATTATTAAACACAGATTATAAAATGTTCATGGAAATATATGCAGACAGAATCAAGCATTTTCTTGCCATCTTAATCCATGAAGACAAGACAGGCTTTGTTAAGGAAGGAATACATATGACAACCTTAAAAGAATTTTTACATTAATAGATTATTTGAATCAAATACATTTTGATTTAAACATAATTTCTCTAGACATTAACAAAGCCTTTGATTCAGTTAACTGGAACTTTCTAAAATTAGTTTTACATGAATATAAATTTCCCACAACCTTTAACTCTCTCCTTCAAGCATTATATAAAGAATTTATAGCATATGTTAAATTAGGATCATATAAACAGGCCCTATACAAATTAAAATGGGAACTAAACAAGGTTGCCTGTTATCACCACTGCTATTTGCCCCAATAATAGAACCATTTACAAATCAAATTAGGTCAAACAACAACATTAAAGGAATATATATTAATAAAACTTTGAACCTTAAATTACAACATTTTGCTGATGACATACTTCTAACCCTCTCAGACAGTAATAAATCTTTACAGGCTTTATTTAGGGACATAAAAGAATGTCAAAGTGTCTCAAGTTTACACTTCAAAGAAAACAAAACAAAAATCATGTCATGCAACGCCAAAAAGAAACTTAGAAATCATATCAGTGGACAGCAAAATAACATACTTGGGTATAGATCTGCTTGAAGACTTAACAGACTCACTTATATTTAACTATAAAAAATCATTAGATAAAATAGAGCAAGCAATATCTAACTGGAACAAATATATATTTAAAATGGGAGACAGATTATATCTCATTAAATCAGTCATTTTTTCCCAAGGTATTATATCTAATACAAGGCTTATCATTACCTCTTCCCAAATATATCATCCAAAGATTCTACAAAATAATACTAAACTTCTTATGGTACCCAAATAAACCTTGAATTGCTTTAAATAAACATCTACCAACTTGGGAAGAAGGAGGAATTAGTCTACCAGACACAGAGACATTTATTACATCATCTGCTGTCAAAATTATAACTTTATGGTTAAATAACCATTACATACATACTTGGAAACAAATACATGAACAGATTTATATGGAATTTAGCCAAAATCATTTACAAGAATATTTAACTATTATACCATCACCCCTAGTCTGGCTACCAAAAAAATCACTTAATAGGGAAAATTAAAAACAATAAATTACAATCAAAATATATAAATATCACTCTAACAACATTTAAAAAATATATAAATAAAGTGCCACATATTAATTCTTGTTTTTTTCTGACCTTCCCAATAGCCTTTACACCTACTATTCTTGATACATCTCAAATTAAAAGATGAATACACTTAAGAAAGGTATGATAATTTATTGGCATCAACTGATAGAGCAAGGGAAAATATTAACTAATGAGCAAATAATTAACAAATATCACATAAAGATTCATGGCTACTTTTACAAAGTCTAAGACAATACCTTATAAATAGAACTGAACAAATGCAAGTAATAGTCAGACAAAATGTCCCAGAATTTGTCAAATATTTTATTATAATTAGAAATAAACCTTATGAAGGCAATGGTTACCTTACTAATATTTATAAATTTATTAAAAAAAAAACAAGATTCTACTATGTAGATAATCTCTGGGATTATTATACACAGATAAACAATCACCCTCCTAATGAAGAGGAGAAAAATATTATTTTAAAATCATCAAAACAATCAACTTTGTCAAAATATTGTCAATTATTTACATGGAGATATGTAAACAGAAGTTTTTACACACCACATAAATTAGCCATATTTTTTGCTAGTGAAGACAAATGCTGGACATGTCAATCTAAAGAAAGTGTCGACTGGCAACATATTTTTTACAATTGTAAATGTCTCACCTTGTATTGGAAAAATATAAATTCTTTTTTTCAGGTTGTCTTCAATGATAACTTTCAATTAACAAAATCAATGATTTTATTCAACACCCCTATCCCGGACTGTGTACCAAAAAAAAAATCAAGTTACTATGGACACTGATGGCAGTAGCATGCAAAATTATCACCATACATTGGAAAAGCATGACTTCTCCCACATTCAAGGAGTTTAAAAACAATCCACAACATTTGGTCTTATGGAAATATCTATACTGAAGAACAGAACAACCAGATCTACAACACTTTATAACTCTTGGATGAAAATATTGGAAATATTTGAAAAAATGGACAAGGATTTATGAACTGCTTTATCATTCTTCATAATGTAATTAAATGTATTATTTGCTTTTTCTGTAGAGATACTAATGTATATAGTTAAATAATATTTTGATATTTATAGGTTTAAGAATTTTATGCAAATGTTTTTCATTTTTGAATTAATGTAATGTTTGACAAAATATCATTCTTCAAATAAAAAAAAATTAAAGTCAAAAAAGAACATGCTTATCCTCCCGCTGGGCCATTACAGTGTTGGTATAGCTATTGGCACAGCTAGTGCCCATAGCTACGCCAACCTTCTGCAAAAACAAATGCTCATCATACATAAATATGTTGTTTTCCAAAATCATCTCCAAGAACAAACAAATTAAATCAACTGTCATTATGTCATAACTGCTCATAGAAATTAGAAAGTCTTTTAACATATTAATGCCATTTTCAAGTGGAATAGATGTAAATAGACACTACATCCAAACTAACAAGCAAATACTTCCCATCAAAGGTCAACCTATTAACAGAATTCTATAAATTGTCCAGAAACTGTTCTGTGTCTCTTAACACCTGATTTCAGAGTGATATTGCCTGAATTAAGTCAGTCAGTGTATGTCTGCACTCCAGTGGTTACACTAGCAACTGTGTTATTATGTTGAGTAATCTTTTCACACATAATCCATCACTGTTATTCTGTACTATACTATCATATGTAGGAAGTGTCTGTTTTGTCAATGCACATTGTGCAAGCATGAGATAAGCACAAGATAAGACAAGGGACAGTGACACTATAAGCATTTACTATATCCATGCAATTATCTTAGAATGAACTGGCAGGAATATTTGATTGATAATCTACTGGTTTACAACTATGGTTGTCATTGGTATCTTATAGTGTGAAACTGGTACATGTCCCTCACAGTAACACAATGTATATGAAGGATAATATATAAATCTTAGTAGAGAAGTATGTCATTACATGTGACAAACACAGTGCTATTATGCCGGCCTGTCTACACACATGCATTTGTCCCAACATCTGTGAGGCACAGTACCAGCTTTATGAAACTATGAGTTTTTACTAATTATAAATGTGCTTCTTCAAATCATTAAATTCAGACTTCTCCTGTGGTGCTTGTGAGTAATACTGTGCTCTGTAGGTTGCGTAACCTAGATAGGTAGGATGTTTAATTCTTACTAAAGGGATCTTGGGTGTGGAGGGGGTCTACTAATAGGTTAGTAACAACCTCAAATAGTCTGCATCTACTTCCACTGAAGAGAATACATTTAATTTGGACAGAGCTCCCTCTGCACTTTATCCCACTTTTAACAGGAAATGTCCTTTCTGCAACACACTATGAAGTCATTCTGCCAGAAGTGCACTTTCTCCCATGAAGATTCAGACTTCTCCTGTGGTGCTTGTGGCTAATACTGTGTGAAAGAGATTATGTAAGTAGATGGTTAGGAGGTTTGATTCTCACTATTGTGAGAATTTTGTTTGTGGCTGTAATTTCAGGTACATGTATCTTCCTCAACAGATGTGATGTAACAACTTCCAGTCAGGTGAAAAATTTAACCCGAGTAAGTATTCCACCACCCCCTTATCCCAGTTTTACCACAGACATCTTCTTTGCAAAGCAGTGATGAGATCATCGTATCAAAAGAACACTCTCTCCGCATAAAAGCCAGACTTCTCTTGTTGTGCTTGTGGCTAATACTACATTTGCTAATTGTGCAACTAGCTAGGTAGGAGGTTTGAATCTGACAATGGTGAACTTGGGCGTCTATGTTGTTCTAGCACCATGGAAGTAAACCTTCAACAACAGATATGTTGCATCCACTTCCACTCAGGAGAAAACTGTAACTTTGCACACTGCTCCCTGTGCAGTTTATCGCACTTTTAACAGAAACATCCTGTCTGCAACGCAGTGATGAGGTCATCCTACCAAAGGTGCATGCTCTCTCCTTAAGAATCAGGCTTGTCTTGTGGCACTTGAGGCTAGTACTGTACTCTCTAGATCATGGGGAACTTCCTGAACAGATATGAACATGGGTAAACACTCTTGAAACCAGGATTATTCATTATTACCATCAATAATAATTTCTTTCTGTTGAAAAATGTTTCTTTCTGGCATCATCGCGTTTGAATGCATTGAGTACATTTTTTTTCATTTATCCTCCACTCATAATTATCCTTGCACTGTTCACATAGCATTCTGCAATAGTAAACCCAGTTTCACATCCCCTGCTACTACATGCTTAAAAGTCACTTGCCTTCACTTCATATAAGCTGTCTGTGTGTAATCTAATTGTGCATTTGCCTACAAGCAAATACTTTTGTTTGCATTGTGTTCTTGTGCTCCCAGCACCATTTCATGGCAGCCAGCACTGCTGTTGGTCACAAGATTATTTTGGAATCATGTAAGCACAATGATCACTATGCATATTCAATGAGTGGGGACGCTCATTGTGCAAATACTCTGTATGATTGTTAATGAAGCCCAGGGAAGGAGAGGCAAAAGTCTGTGATAAGTTAACAGTAAAATAGAGCATGTTATTATTATTATTATTTTTTGAAAAACAAATGTATCTTCCCTGTTGGATCATGGCAGCTTCAAAACATAGTGACTCAGACAGTCTCCTTGGGGATAAAACAAAGCATCCAAAATAAAGTCATGAACTTTGTGAGAAGTGAAATACTATTAATGTATATTCACAGGATAGTAAGAATGATGAAATGTTTTTACATATCTTGTAAGAAATAGATTCTGGTAGTCTCTGACAAACCAAACACAGTTATGGTAGTTGTGATTTTGGCAAATATCACCTAGGCTAATCAGTAACAAAGCCTAGAAAGACATGAAGTAAGGAAGACTGCATAAAACTCATAAAGCTTAATCAACATGGCTGTTATTTTATATTGTAAATATAAGCAGGCAATTACATAGCACAAATAGATTACAAAGATGGTAGAGTTCCTGTGATTTGGGAGAAACAAACATGGGTGCAAAGCAGAAGTGAAAATATATACCTAACAATTTGAAGGATTCACAGAGGTAGCTACAATAATCAACACATGCAATGAGAAATGCACCACCAAAAAGGGCAGTCATGAAAAAAAGAATTTACTATATACCATAAAACCAGATAAAGAGAAATATGGAACACTATACAGAAGTGAGAGTGAAACAACATCATTCTTATTTCTTAAATGTAAATTACCATGTTCTAATGTTGGTAGGATTAACCCTCAAAACTTCCTTACAGGTTATCAAGGAGTCTATATCTGGTTAAAAAGGAGATGATATGCCATAACTCTAGAATACTTTTAAAAACGAATGAAGTAACAGTCTGCTGAACTTCTAAAGGAAGCACGTTCCACATTCAGGTCCATCTAGAACAAAATATATTTTTCTTAACAACTGAATTGCATTTGTCAATACCCACCAAACAGTTTAACTTTTTAAGTGTGAATGAGTGAGATACCAATTCCAAATGCATTGACTATAGATTAAATTTTCAAACATCTAAAAATTAAGACAATGCTATCTCGAAAGTACCTGTAGCCAAATGCAAATACATGCAATTTATATATGGATCCTTAAAAGAAGGACCAAAGCAAACAAGAGCAAATGTCAAAAGACCGAACCATGAACATAAAAACCACAGAAGATGAAAAAGCCCCCCCCCCCCAAAAAAAAAATCTGCATTTTACCTCACGAAATTAAAATACAATCTCTGAGCTCACACTGTAGTGTGGAAAGGAACATAATTCCAATCTTCATTGTATTATGATCCTGCATGATCAAGTTCTTTGCTTTTTAACCTTGCAGGTTTTCAATGTTCCCAGTTTGGTCTTTTGAAATTCACTCATGTGAGTGTTCATCCCACAGATAGGAAGTAATATATGCACATGCACAAACACACACACACACACACACACACACACACACACACACACACACACACACACATATCTATCTATCTCCATAGATATATATATAGACAGATAGAGACAGGTGTGTGTGTGTGTGTGTGTGTGTGTGTGTGTGTGTGTGTGTGTGTGTGTGTGTGTGAGTGGTTAAATAATCATAATATAATAAGTATATAAATAATATATAAATGCAAAAAATAGCAGAGAAATAAAAAATACATACAATTATTTCATACATCATGTTACTAGACACATAGCCTACAACTATAAAAGCAAATTTACTAAAATCAATACATTTTAGGGAGTGTTTAGCCAAACATTATTTCCCTTATTTCTAATAGCTAGATTATGCTGATAATATGCTGTGCAACTTCCTAGTCATTTTAGAAAAATATTAACTGTTAAAGCTACAACTAGTGAGAAATTCAATTCCAATACTGTACAAATATAAAGTCCTTTAATAAAAAATTCAGTAATAAAATGCTCTAACTTTAAAAGGCTACTGATTTCAATAAACCCACAAGCCTAACCTAACATCTTTTATGAATGTTCTAATAGTAATTTCAAATTGTTTCCTTTTGGTGATGAATTTAGCAATCTCATTAATAGCCCTGACTAACTCTTGCTTAGCACTGATCATTTTACAATTTTATTTCACTATTTTCCAAACGATGCTGGCATTTTGAGAAATAAGTACTGTACAGGCCCTGCTAACATTGCCAGATTCATCCTTATTATATTTTTCTTTAAATATATATACTTGTTTTAAAATTTTGCTAATTTACTCATTCTATGATCACTGATTTCTCTTTTGTAAGGATAGTTTATTTCCCTAAATAACTTTGTAAGGATATCTGCTTCTCTATCAAAAATACTCATTCTCAATAAACAGTATGCTTAACCTAATTATTATTAATTGTCTTACTGTGTTGACTAATATAATGCACATACTTAATGATGAATGTCATACACACACACACACACACACACACACACACACACACACACATATATATATATATATATAAAATCTCAAAATACTGAAACACTGAATTTCAGTATCTCGAGACCATGAAACCGAATCCATAAAATCCCAAAACTACAAAACCCCGAACCCAAAACCATGAAATTCAAAAACCCAAACAAAACGCACACACCACACCACACAATACACCAATACACAATACACCAAAACACCCACATCACAATTTAAAACATAAAACTACACACATACACAACTGCGCCCCCCACATCCCCTACTTATATATACTAACTCTGAGATCACACATACAAGAAACAAAAGCAAACTCACAAACACACATTCTCCAGTCCATCACACACATATCAAACATATCAGCAAACTCACATTCACTTTACCTACCCTTACAAAACACTGACTTACCTGACATAACACCTAGATCCACACAAAGCACCGCGCACCATCAACACACAAACCCAGAAACAACGTAGCATAAGTCCATAACCGCGAATTCGAGATATTCGAATTCGTGATTATGAACTTTCGCTATTTTCAACATTTGGCTTTTTAGTCTCGAGATACTGAAATATGGCATTTCAGTATTTCGAGATTATAAAGTGTTCCCATATATATATATATATATATATATATATATATATATATATATATATATATATATATATATATAGATATATATATATATATATATATATATATATATATATATATATATATATATATATATATATACATACACACATATATCTATAGGTGCATAGATTTATGGGAGGTTACTAGGCTAGCAGCCCTAGAGCCTTTAAAAGCCTAGCCATGTTAATCCCAATTGTCCCCATTTACTCTTTTTTGGGTAGTTTGCAGAACAAATGTATGAACAGAGCAGGTCTGTGATCAACACCAGCAACCCCTGTCCATGAGGGACATGGGTGCCACCCCAGTTGCGGAACTGTAGTCTCCCATCCAATTATCTAGGTTGTGTTTGAAGAGGGTCAGTGAGGAGCTCTGTTTTACGTTAATAGGAAGTCAATTCCAGAGAAACAGCAGTCTCCAGAAGACATATCTGTCTCACCAGCATGATCTGTTAATGACACAACTTAGGTAGATCCCTAGAGCAAGTGACTCTTGAGCCATTTGACTTGTGGAGATGCAGCATTTCCATTAGGACAGGGTTGGAGATTGCCCTATAAGCCAGGCACAGGTCACCTCTCAGCAGCCTATAAGCTACAGACTAAAGTGACAGGGCTTTCAGCCTGTCCGCGTAGGTCATGGTTTGGATTCCCTGTATTTTTTTAATGAGAAACCTCTGAAGTCTCTCCAGCTGCTGAAAGTGCCTGGTGAGGTACATGCAAAATGGTTCATTATACTCTATTAGTGGTCTGATGACAGTCAAGTACAGTGGAGTTATAACATCCCTTGATCTGGATTCTATGCCCTTGCTTATGAGGTACACTATGTAGAAGGCTTTCCTTACTGCTGTGGAAACTTGGTGGTCAAAGTTCAGATTGCTATCAACCTGTGTTCCCAAGTCTCGCACCACTGGGTTGAAAGCCAATGTGGGTGCTGTCAATTTTGTAATTTGTAAGGAATTATGTTTTGCCAAAGGGAATAATAATGTATTTTTTTGCATTTAGTTTTATCTTGTAATATGTTGACATTGTTGGGGGACTCAATGATTGCTCCAAGTTTGCAATC
Source organism: Protopterus annectens (assembly GCF_019279795.1). Classification (NCBI taxonomy): domain Eukaryota; kingdom Metazoa; phylum Chordata; order Ceratodontiformes; family Protopteridae; genus Protopterus; species Protopterus annectens. The sequence continues at coordinate 656,205,671 of NC_056741.1, read as the reverse complement.
ATCAGTGAACATAGTGAGCCAAATGCCATCTACTTTGGCCTGGACTTCTGAGAAATAGATGCCAACCATTAAGGGGCCCAGCACAATCCCCACTGGTGATGGGTCTACTGGTGGAGATGGAGTCACCAATTTTGACAGAGTATGTTCTGTTGGTGAGCCATTTGGCTATCCATCTAGTAACATATGGTTAATCCCTATCTGGGAGAGTTTCTAAATGACACCAGAGTGTGGGAGTTGTGTTGAAAGCCTTGGCGAGGTCAAGATAGGCTGTGATTACTGTCTTACCTTCATCCAAGGCTTTGATGACATTCTCAAAGAAGCCTACCAGGTATAATAAGCATGATCTACCCTTAACAATGCCAAATTGGGTTGGGTTCAGTGGTTGGAGGTCGCCTGTATGCTAGCTGATGACATCCATGCTAATTCTTTCCATGATCTTACAGATGAGGCTAGTTAGACTTATGGTTCTGTAGTAACCAGGGACAGTTGATGACCCCACTTTGTGCAGGGGGATCACTGTTGCTGTTCTCCATTCTGCAGGAACATATCCAGTTCTCAAGCTATGATTAAAGAGAACACCAAGTGGGTCCACAAGGTCTTGTTTTAGATTGTTTAGTAAACAACCTAGGATATTATCTGGTCCCACTGAGGCCATAATTTTGGCCTTGGCAAGAGCAGAGATGACCTGTTCTCTAGAGATACTAGGCAGAGGACTGATGTCAGGTATGCTTTGGGATATAGTAGATGGGGATAGAGTGGTGAAGTTTGTGCTGAATCTGTCAGATAGCAGGTTGGTGATATATTCTGGTGTAGTATGACTGATCCCATCTACAACCAGTTCAGCACATAGCTGGGCATTCCCTTTTAGACTTCGGATGTAGTTAAAGAATGCCTTCTGGTTATCCTTGGCTAGGGATGTGATGTTAGTTTTATAATTTGCTTTAGAAGACACTGCAAGATTTCTAATTTTCCTGTTAAGGCTTAGGAGGGAACTCTTCCTCTGAAGAGTAATATCCCTCTTGCTTTTGGACAACAGTTTCGTATCTATCTATCTATCTATCTATCTATCTATCTATCTATCTATCTATCTATCTATCTATCTATCTATCTGTCTATCTATCTATCTATCTATCTATCTATCTATCTATCTATCTATCTATCTATCTATCTATCCATCTATCTATATCACTAGTAAACATTTTTTACACTTAAATATAAATTTACTGAAGCATCTAAAAAGTTAATGCTGGTTCCCAAGCCCCCCCATTGTAACCTTCTAAACTAGTTCTAACATTTAGGTCTCATAAAAGTGTATAAAACTGTTCTTCACTACCATTCCATAAAAAAATAAGTCATCTATGTATCCTTTAAAAATTATGCTAAATCTATTTTTTTTCTGCTAGGCCATTACCAAATTATCAAATGCTGGTGCTCTGCATTGTTACTCTGGGCCATATTACTGTTATATAACATCATCAAAGATAAAAAAAATATTGGTCAAACTGATTTCCATAAGTAAGCAGATGATATTCACATCTAAATTACTGACAGTAGTAAATTTACTTAGATAGCTGGCACCTCAGCACCCATAAAAAAATCTACTACTAATCATTAGCGGACCAGAGTTCCACTGTGGCGACCCCTAACCGGGAAAAGCCAAAAGAAGAAGAAGAAGTAAATTTACTTAGATAATTCCCAAGAAATTTAGTACCAGTATCTTATAGAATTAACCAAAATCTGTTTTGTGCCTTTAAATGTGTGTACATGCAAATGATTTAAAAGCAGCCATAAATCTTGTAAATAAATTTAAATTTTAAATAAAATTTAAAGCTTTGAACTAAAGAGTATGATAACATTATCTAAATAAAGTGACAAAAGCAAGGTTTTACTTTGGCAGGAACAGTAGGTTTAAATGGTGGATTATTTTCATTTCTGTGAATGTTTGGTATGCCAAACATAATTCCAATTTCAGGACAAGCAATATTTAATAATGTAAATGTTTCAAATGAAATGTGTCCTTTACTCACCAAATGTAATAGGCTATAATTTTACAATAACTCTTTTGAAGAAGACTTTAATAACATTATCATCTACCAAATGCAAATCCATATGTGTAATATAATTCTTATTGTCCATTATAATTAAAGCATTTCCTTTAAAAATCTAAGATGTCTAATTTTTCTTAATCTCAACAAGCCTGAACTTTCGTTTTTGCTTAAATGAAACCATTTGCATTCACTTTTGCTGTCCAGCATTTGGTAAAACTCCCTGAACTATGTAGAAATATCTAGTGTGTACTATCATTTTCTGCTGTGTATGTCATTGTTCTACTTTGTGTGTGTGAAAGCCCAGATACTCAAACTTTATTTTTGCGAGACAAAAATAATGAAAATTAAAATCTCGAACAGTGCATTTTTCCCAAGGCAGTGTTGCACAATGCTTACCATTGCTTTCACAGTTGAGTTATATGTGCCAACTTTGATACAACTAAACAAGATGCTACAATAACAGTACTGTTCTGATGCATACATACCACATGCTTTTCTCATCCAGGCCAATCTAACGACATGGGTTCTCACATTCAGTTCTCTCTCTGAGGCAGCTGTGGGAAAAATAGAACAGCACAGAATACCATTATGAATACCAGTCCTAACTATAATGAGCTTTTTAATGCTTACAAGTAGTCTCTGTAATTGATACTGACACATCTGTGGGTTGCTCCCAGTCCCACATTCCTCGATCCAGTAGTCAAGTGTATCTCTTTTCCTCCTGCAGAGGTTGTTGTAGTGGTGTCTACATTGCACATCAGTACAGGTATACTGTTAGCACTGGTTACAGCCTGGGCAAGAATGGCCCATGCCTCTGACTTGTACACTGATCCAGAAAAGTCCCTCTGCAATAGCATGGACCCATGTTCCTTCACTTTGAACTCCTGGATGCCCCCCTTCAAGCATGAAATCTCACTTCCTCTCCATGCATGCCTGACATACCTACTTCGGATAAAGACCAATGTAGAATGATGTTTTTAGGCCAAATGCATTTATCACATTAACTGGGAGTGTGCACACTGTTTGAAAGTGCTGCACGATGCTTCCCATTGTGTAAACATGGTGATTGGCACTGGGCACCTTTAAGCACCACATCTGCGTGATGTTAAGGGGAATAAACGTAAAAGAATTTGAAAGTGTCACATACACTTGTATTAGAACCCATTATCATCTGGCTCCAAAAAAGAATGGATCAATGCATTAATAGGTGCCACAGAATCATCTGAGTATCAGGTGTATTTTAGAGACTGAATAGCAACTGGCATATTTAATTGCTATTGCATACACCTGTTACTTAGCTAACGTTGTGGCAGCAGGTATTAATAGGGCCAGATGGTACTGGGTTCGAATACAGCTGTATCTATTATATTTAACTGCTTTTGTATCAGTGTTGCTGCACATTGGTGCATGATGCACACCTTCAAGCAATAATGCTTTAGACAATATAAATGGGGAACACAGAACAGTGGTGACATGGGGAGCAAGCAGGGAGATGAATAATAAGAATTCCCTACTAAACTGTGACAGGATTAATTGTATGAAATACATGTACTGCAAAACTGACTCTCTGGCAGCACTTGTTAATGCATTTTTACATTTCTTGTTGTTTGGGACAGATGGTACTGGATTCTCATACAGGTGTATGTAGTACTTTTACAGGTGCCTATGATACATTGACATACATTTATATATAGCTGCCATTCATCATTGCTTAGTGATGGTGTGCAATGTGCATCATCACTCCACAATGCTTTATAAAAAAGAAATGGGGAGGACAGGACAGTGTTGATATGGGGAGCAAGTATGGGGGAGTACAAAGGGAAATCCTTGCTAAACTGTGACAGTTACTATTGACTGTATAAAATGCAAGTGATATTTAACTGACTTCGTGGTGCCATCTAGTAATGCTTTGATCCATTCCTTTTTGGCGCCAGATGGTACTGGGTTCAAATCCAGGAACATGTATATGCTATTTAGACAGTTCATATTAATGTACAACCATTTATTTTATCAACTTTCTAAGTGTGGAAGTGCAATATTACATATCTGTACATATTTTATGGGCCATTGTCCCCCATTAAGTATGCCTTTGGTCTTGCTGAAAGGGGATGGCAGGTATGTTTCTGTTTCACTGTAACATGTCTATGCCACATTTTACGTCCCTATTTCTGTTTATATAATATGTATCCTTGCATTATGTTGTATGTGCTATCTGTGTAGCCCTTGTGTTCATTGTGGCATTTCGCACAAATCCATGGACCATTGGTGCTTTGACTTATGCGGACTTGCTATCCACATTTGCTTGCAAGGTTTTATGACCAGCAACACTGCCGCAAGTCATGAAATCTTGCTTAGATGTGCTGCACCCCATTAATATGCATTGTGCAATGCCACACAATGAGCACCATCGTGGTAGCAGGTACACTCTGTGTAGGCTCTGCATGAAGCAATATATATATATATATATATATATATATATATATATATATATACATATATATATATATATATATATATATCACAGATCCTTTCTTTAAATGACAACATTCAGCATCAGAAAAAAAAACTGTAGAACTTAAATTAAAAATAGGACAAGCATAATGCAAATGTAATATGTTTTACTTCTAGTGTTACTTCACCCTATTCCCCTCCCTCTCTATTCTGTCCATATGAATCCCATCTCTTTTCAGATGGCATCTACGTCATCACATCTTATGCCTCAGCCTGACCTATGTCTCAGCTCACAGTCTTCTCTGAACATCTCAGGAAGGGGAAGATAAATAAATAAATATATGTGTATGTGTATGTATATATATATATATATATATATATATATATATATACGCACACACACACACACACACACACACACACACACACACATATATATATATATATATATATATATATATATATATATATATATATATATATATATATATATATATGGGTCTACCTGAAAACATCAAAATCCCACAATTTCAAAGACCAAATCAATGAGACAAAAGAATCAGAACCTCACTTCAGTGAATGACCTAATCGGAGAATCGATTCCATGTTTAGTAACCTGTTGGCCAACAAGGAGGACTTTGCACTTTTCCTAACTGTAGTGTGATTTTGGAACTAGTATATTTAGTTAGGTTGAGTGTGGGGGGCACAACCCTCTTACCTGGGTGGGTCAGGGATGGTATGGGTTCGTTTTTGTTAGTTGTGGTATGAGTGTTTACTTACCCTTGGACTGGATTTGCCAATCCAGTCGTTCACTGAAGTGAGGTTTCAATGTTTTAATGCTTTCCTCTCATTGAGTTGATCTTCAATATTGTAGGCTTTTGATGCTTTGAAGTTGACTCAAATTTATTTATATATATATATATATATATATATATTTTATATATATATATATATATATATATATATATATATATATATATATATATATATATATATATATATATATATATATATATATATATATATATATATATATATATATATATATATATATATATATATATATGTGTGTGTGTGTGTGTATATATATATATATATATATATATATATATATATATATATATATATATATATATATATATATACATGCACACACACACACACATTGTTAGATTGTTTTGTACACACATAACCCCCACACATGGAAGACTCCCCCCCCAAACTTAATAGATAAAAGTGGCAAAATCCCTATAAGTATTTTTTTATTGGTTTGGTTTTTAGTTTGCTGGAATGCCATGATGTATTTTGACCAAGCCTTAGCCTGCTACCAGTTGCATCTATCTGATGACTAAATGATGTCCCACAGTAGGATTCAGCAAAAGTAGATTTATTATTTATATTAACATAATAAAAAAGCTAAAGGGAAAACAGTTCTAATGTTGGTAAGCAGAGAACATAACTATGACTGCAAGATAAATGATGTCTGTTGTATATGCATTCTGGTCCCAAACAGCACAAAAATAAATTTAAAATCTTTGAAAGTCACCAATTTGTGCGTACCTGTTGCACTTAAATATGCCAGCACATCTAAAAATTGTGTCACCACACTTGGCACTTTGATGACATTACTGAGGGAGGAAAGAGTCATTTTATGCTAGAAAAGGGAGTCTGTGTTGAATATAAAGAGGCCATGTGGGAACATAGCCTGAGATTGCAGTGGTACCTGGAAAAAGATTGCTGAGGTGCATCTTCTATGGGTTAGATTTCTGAAGCAATGAGGAAATGCTACCAGTTTTGCAGCATGGTGAGATCATACCCTGAGTACTGTGTAAACTGCAGATGCCAAAAAAAGTGGGAAGTCATACTGCTGAGAGAAATCCACATGAAAACAATCAGAATGCTTATTGGGTGGGAGGATAGAAAGAAGATCAAAGTCTAGAGATTTCAAGCTTTTTTTTTCCAAAGTCTAAAAGAACTTGAGATCATAATACAGATGCAAACGCTCCTGAATGGGGCAGTGAATAATGTTTACTATACAGAAATGACAGAGGCAAAGAAAGAGACAGAGAGCAAATTATAGGGACTAAGTACTATGTGAATCTGTGAATGTACTTTACAGAAGCATTTATGGGTTCATGGAAAAGACTAGTGTATGGTTGGTAGTGAGGGGATCTGTGGTGGCAGTCACAGGGGCTTGGGACTTCGAGAAAAGGTGAAGGGGAAAGAAGGAATGAGAAGAGCATTTAAAGGGCAGATAAAAGTATTGCAATTATCACTTCCTTCTACCATCAAGTGAATCTGATATAATGTAATAGTATGACATGGCTGAAACACGCCTGTGCTTCAAATGATGCAGACCGTATTACAAAAGAGAAGAGATAGTAATGAGAGTGACATAAAACTAAAATCAGTGTGATGACCTATGACGTCTGCTGCTCATTCATCACCTCTAGAGGGAATAATCAGGGAGGTTGGGTGCCTTTCAAATGCAAAACATCAGGAGATTGAGAAGAGTGTGTATAGAAACCAGAATGAAAATGTTTAAAATTTAAAACTGTATTGTGAGTGGGGAGCATAAAAAGGCATCTATCTATATAGAAACATAGATATAAGAAAAAGGAGTAAAGTGTGTAATGATAGTAAAGTTATACAATCCATAGTGTTTAATATAAGACTATAAAGTGCATATACATATTATTCCATTATATTTCCTCAATTTCCACTTCCCAAAACCCATCTTGTACACTACTGTTCAAAATTGCTTTACTGTGAGTATAAAAGATCATATCATCACCAATCAAGGAAAGAGTTCTTTTGGGCAAACACAGCTAGTAAAAACTGTAACCCATTTTTTTTCAAGGGGGGCAAAGCCCTCTTGCAAATCACATGGGGAGGAAAGCCTCAATAATTTGTTGCAATGTCCTCACTTCAAGGTTGCAGCAACCCAGAAGACCTATAATGTGTAACAGCAGTAAAACTCTTGTCACTCTTTCACTGGGATGCTGTGAGCACAAATTAATACAAGCATGGTGAATGAATAAAAAAATCTACAACTCATAATGAGTAGTACGTATACATAAAGACAAGCAATAGGAACTGAAAATTAAGAAAATTATATTTGTGCAAATGAAAATGATATGAATATATAGATACAATCCTCACATATAACATAGATTATAGACTGAAATACTAAAGAGGTAAAACCTGATCCTTTTACAGTCTGGGAAATGACTGCTACTTCATCCATGTGCTCTCAATTCTTCCTACAAAAATAGAACATTTGCCATTAACAGATTTTTCAGAAGAGTTACATTTAGACATCAAGTACTATATCCCACAATTTGGATACAAGCACATATTTGGACAGTGCATAACGTTATGTGCGATTTTGTTTAAAAATACTAGCCTGATTTTGAAAAGCATGCAGAAAGACAGGATTATTAAATGTGATTTATGACACTAAAGAACATTTGTCACCTTGAATACACATTAGTACTCCAAGGAATACACAGCAGTACTCCTACACACACACACACACACACACACACACACACACACACACACATACACACACACACGCACACGCACAGACACACACACACACACACACACACACACACACACACACACACACACACACACACACACACACACGCCACATGGTTGCATAACACTCCCACCTCCAAACAGACAAATTTACATATGTTTATTTAAAAAAAAAACATCTCCATAGGAATGCTATTTTTATCAGCAGAAGTAGCCCCAGTCCCATTTTTCCTGTTGTACATGGCTTAGCATATGATGTCAACTGTTGTCACCTCTGTCAATTCAGTGCTACTATCCTAACCTCTTCAAAAGATGTGCCTCAGTGCTGCAAGTTTTCTCTCATGCGGAAGATCCATCTCTTGGCTGGATGTTCTTGCCTTCTCCTGCCTTCTTCTTGTCTTTCCCAAATTTATTTTATCAGATTATCAATTGCTTTCCTGTACATGTGAATAAACCATCATAATGACATTGTGGTAGCTAAATTATATGTTGCCCAGGATAGTACCCCAGACTGATGCCACATCTACCCAAATATGATGACCACAAAAAAAAAATATGTCTTCCCAAAGTTGAGAAAAAATACATTCTGTCATAGCTGATGACAAAAAATTGGTTTGGTATACTTCTGCATCTTTTGCAAGCTGCTTACTACAAGTAACATGCATTTTATTGCGTTTACTGGCACACTAAGCTTAAACTGCATCCACAAAAATGCAGCATCAGCGTTCATGAATGACAATGCTGGTACTTTCCTTACACCCTACCCATACTTGCCCATTGTACCCCTTAACAACTTGGTTCAGGACATCTAGCCCCTTCAATCCAGCCTACTTATGGCTTTGCACTCTGATGTGTTCATTTTATCATCTGTCTCACAATATGCATCATTTTACCTATCTCAGGCACTTCCTTTCAATAACAAAAAACATTTTAAGCTGCTCTGCTATCACTGCCCTGGTTTCTGTGCAGTCCATTAGTACTGGTCATGCAACTGCTTTGTACACCTTACTTTTCAACATCTTTGGCATTCTTCTGTTACACATTAGCCAAGATACCTTGTGCCAGTATGCTGCAGCACAGTTGATTCTAGTTTTGACCTTTTCATTCAGCCTTTCTACTCAACCACACCTCCCAGATGCATGAAACTGTTAACCTGTTCCACTTTTTTTCCCTTCTATCTCACTTTTCAGCTTCTTATAATTTCTCTCATTTGCTATTATGACCATTGTCTAGTTTGTACTCAGTTTTATTTTATGTGCCTTCAGTTTTGCATTCCAGTCATTTATCATTTGTTGAAGTTTGTGTTAAAAGTCTGGTAACAGTGACACATTTTATTTTTATTTATTTTGTTATGTTTACCAGGAAAATCCAGCTGGGCACAATGCCCTTTTTCAGTGGAGGCTGGGGGGACAGATACCGGTAGCAAGGTGGAATATCTTGATTGCCATTTAACAGCTTATGATCAATCCGACAGGTATCTTTGGAACAAGGAGAGGGTGGAATGGGCTAAGACATAGTATGCTAGATGAAACAGTAGCTTGTCAAGGGAGACTGTATACAATATTGTTTGTATCGCGTTTCTGATTGACGGTGTTTATGAAGTTGAATAATGCAGTACTAGTGCTGTGGTTTGGTCTGAAACCATGTTGGGTTGGAGAGAATAAATTATAGACAAGGAGGAAAATATAGCTTTGGGCCTGTAGTTGGATAATTTAGTGATGTTTGAGTCTTTATGAATGATCATGATATAAGATTTCTTCTAGAGGGAGAGGTCATAAGATTCTTGGATAGATCTATTTATTATACTAGAGACAGGGTAGTTTATGTTTTTTAGCAGCAATTTTGAGATAGTTGCCTAGTAAGTTGTCAATGGCTAAGGAAGTGGGTTTAAGTTTGAAGACGTACTTCTTTATGGTAGAGGTGGGGAAAGAGCTGAGGAGGAAGGTATTAGAATTGTTGATGGGTTGAGATGTATCGTGTGGATTGTTATTGCTATTTTTATTGAGAAATGAACTTATGGTGTTTATGAAGTGGGAGTTGAATAGAATGACAGTGTTGTGTTGATCCATATCAGGACATTAACTGGGTTGTTGATATCTACAAGGGGTTAAGTGGGGTTTTTGATGGTGCTCCATATCTCTTTGGGGATTTTAAGTTGAATGCTTTGTGGTTTGAAGTAGTAGTGAATTTTATTCATTTTGACATTTTTAGGAGGGTTGCAGAGATATCTAAAGTTTTGATGTTTTGTAAAGTTCAATTTTGTTGCCAGCTTTTCCAAGCTGTATTCCTTTTTTGCAATAGTATTTTAAAGTCAGAGAACAGCCAGGGTTAAGTGGTATGCTTGACTCTCTTTCTCTTAATTGGAGCTTGATTATTTAGTACATTAAAGGATGTTGTATTAAAGAAAAGATAAGCATCATTGAGAGAAGTGGATCTGAGTAGATTCCAACTGATTGATTTTAAAGTGAATATGAATGCATCGTGATTAAAGTGTGATGTATTCTGGGAACATTAGTAGTACTTCTAATTGTAAAGGTGGGGAGGTGATCACCAAGTGTCTGGTAAGGTCAAAGGTACTGAAGATATTTTATTTGGATTATCGGTCAGTATCTGGTCCAAAAGGGGTTGCGTATTATTGGTGTTGTTGAACCTAGTTAAGGTTTGGATAATTTTGTTGTAGCCAAATAGATTTAATGATGTGGTAGGGGAGTATGTAGTGAGGCAAAGCCAATATAGTTTTTCATAAGGGTTGCTTGATGTAATCCAGGAAAGGATATCTTTCATAGCTGATATGTTATCTTCTGGCAGGATGGGTAAAGCAATGATATATATATATATATATATATATATATATATATATATATATATATATATATATGTTTCAGTGTGTTGAGTTTGAGAAGGGAAATGATAATTTCAGCATTCCCAAAAACTGATGGATTGCCAGGGTACAGAGAGAGAGATAGATTAAAGGGTGATGGAGAACATTATAGCAATGCCTTCTTCTTTCTTTCTATGCGGTCAAGTCTATATATGATCTAGTTGGTGTCAGCCAGGTTTCAGAGATGGTGAGAATGTGAGAATGTATGTCAAGTGTATGGTTAGCCATGAATGTAGCTCCGGAGCTAAGTTATTTTTTTATTGATGTGTTTGATGGTAATATGGAGAAATATCAACTCTGAATGGGTAGTGGATGCATTGTGAGGGAATAGAGTTGGGAATGGAAAGAAGGAACAGTCCTATATAGTCAGTTATGGTAAGCCAGGGTCAGGATGAATGTCTCCACAAAGCTGGAGTTTGATGAGTGAGAATCCATAGGGGAGCACCTGTTTTGGCTCTAATTTCACTTTAATATAAAACTTGTTTTGCAGAGATGAAGCTGCATCATGGAAGTTTTTAAAGAGTTGAATATAGTAGATGTTATCCAGCCATAGAGATATATGTGTGAAAAAGGTAGTGTGACTGGGGAGAGGTCTGAGGAAATGTGCAGATGGAAGGTAGACATAATATGAGGAAGAGTATGTGAGAGTTATAGACAATGTCCAAAACATTATATAAGTCAGTATAGCATACCAGGTAGTGTGGTGCATAATGGAAGGTTTGAATAAGAAGAATTTTACTTGTGAGGAAGGGTTAACAGAACTCTGGAATAGGAGGTAGAAGTGGTGGGGATAATAAGATTAGATGAGTAATAGGCAGATTATAAGAAAGGAAATTAGGAATACTGCTTATAATGGGTAACAGACAGTAGGAGTGCAAAGAGTGAGTGCAGTGATAAAACTGGTGTTCATGTGTGGATGTGAAGTAATAGACAGTGGGAGGATGAAACTGGAGAAGGGGAGATGAGTTTGTGTTGTATGGAAGGGTGAAGGAGAATAGAAAGTGAATACGGATAGAAGACTGACAGAATAAGGAGATACATGGATAGAATAGAGACAGAATACGGAGTAAAGACTGACAGGATAGGTTGTGGATAGGGAAGAAGTATTGGTGAGAATATGTGACTCTAGATAGTGGTGGCAACAGTGAAAAGGATGTTAGTGGGTTGTACTAATTTGATAGAGCAAGTGGATGATAGAAGCAAAGATAAAGTAATATTTATAGGTTACAGTGTGTCAGATTTAGGAGACTGAAGTGAATATTTGGGGTACAGTAATAATATGTGGAGTAGAGCTGCAGATATAGATGAGTGTTGAATATACAGGATACAGAATATTGACAGTAACTGCAGATTGATGAGGTAGTCTTATGGATAAGGAAGGGTTGGGGGTGAGAAGAGGTATGAAGATGTGAGTAGAATGATTCAGAAAGGAAGGAGAGTGTTATTAAAGTAGGACAGAGAGTATGAGGAAAAGTAGAAGAAAAGTTTAAAGTGTCTCAGTATTGGTTATATGAGGTGTGGTATATGTGTTACGCACATCACCTGCATACAGCAGCTTTGCTGATCTGTCCTCCACCAATCTGTCTGCTGATATAATCATTCACTACAGAGCCATAGCTAGTTCACTGGGTACCCAAGACAGTTCTCAAATGTGTGCCCACCGCTCTAAATTTGAGGATGACAAGAAAATGTTTTCCATTGTAATAGAATATTAACTGTAACAAGCATCTGTAGTACAGTTCCCTACCACACTGAGCTCTGTGAATGCAGTAGGAGCATTAATTAAATAAGTCATATTATCACCTATGACTTTTTGTATGAGTGTTGGTACTGCAATTGTGTCCCAGCTGTGATTTTGCCCCTTTAAAGCTTGCTGTTCAGGCAGCCCCTCCCTTTGCCCACTCTAATTATGGCTCTGCATCACTAGCATGGACAGGAGTATGCTCAGAGTTAAAACTGGAGCACATCTAGTCTAACTGGAAACACCTCTGTAAGTCTGAACACTGTTGTATTTATGTCACTTGGTACATGTACATAGGCTATATTAATCACACTAATGTTTCTGTATCTCAAACCATCACAGGACTGCCCCAATCAACTTTCTTGGGACCCAGTCACATACTTTCTGAAAGATTAGTAAAGCCCATTTGGGCGGTTTCCTTATCCCCATCTTCTTTTCCAAAATCTCTTTCACTACAAACATCAGGCCAGTTGTGCAGCATCCAGACTGGAATCTGTACTGCTCATCTTATTCTTCACTACTCTGCCTAGTCACATATTATTTATCATTGTCAGCTCGTTCATGCTGCTTGAAAAGAGTTTGATACCAGTGTACTTCCTCATTTGTGAATGTATCCTTTGTTCTTGTTGTCTAGCAATATAATGTTTATTCCCTAGCCAAACTGGATATGCCTGTCTTTCCATACTGCAATAAATACCCTTAGGAGTGACTTCTTCCCTAATGCACCCAACATCTTGATCCTATCTGCCATGATTTCTTTTGAGCCTGCCACGTTCACTGATTTCATTTATCTTAGTACACTTCTTCTAGAGTAGGTTCTCCTTTTTCATTGTAGGCTGTGCATGTGAAAGTACAGCTTCTGTGCTTTTTTAACTCAGTGCATGGGGAAAGAGTACTGCATCTATCTGCACTTGAAGTCCTTTGAACTGATGAGCAGATTGTTGCTATCATCCCTTATGAATGGCATCTACTGAATATCTTCTTTATATTTCTCTCATTGCCTTGATTTGTAATAGAGCTTCCCTGTGCCATCTGCTTGAGTCACTTTCCAGAAGCAGATTTCTCTTATGTCATGTCCTTTGCCATTATGACTGCTCCTTTAGTCTCTTTGCTAGCATTTGCCAGCATTCCATCATAGCCTGATCCATCTTTCCTATCTCCCATGTCTTATTGTAGTCTTTGTTTCCTTTGCGTTACTTCCTGGACTTCTGCATTCTATTACAAGCTTTCCAGTGATATCTTCCAGACCTGTCTTGACCACATTTTGAGACACTGCTATTCCTCTTTGGCTCCCCTCTGTTTCCTCTCCTTCTTGAGGTGTGAGATCCATGAGTATTTTGTTGAACTCTGTTTTCACTCCAGTGAAGTTCTGGGTCTTCAGCCTTTTATCTGTTGGTAATAGAGCATTAGAGCCTTCTCTAACCAGTTCTTGCAGTTGATTCTGCTCACAAGGTCTTTATGTTAAGGTGGTCAGCTGTTTCTCTGGGGAATGATTGTGCAGTTCCTGGTTGATCACAATTATTTTTTTTTAGTAGAAGGAAGTCTACTTGAATTGTGTGTTGGCTACTCATTTATGTGGTCTAGAGGCTGCCTACCTCAATGAACCGCAAGCTGGCCACCATTAAGCCTATTATGGCTCCTCCTTCATTTATTCCTGTAACCCCGTAAATCCAATCACATGGACCCAGGCTGTCCTCATATCCTGTTCTGTCTGTCCAGTATGAGCATTCAAGTCCTCTCTTATCATGACCATCTAATTTTGCCCCATTTTATCTAGAAGGTCCTGAAACTGCCTGAATGCCATATTTTCATCACTACCACAGCCTTCCTGCAAAACATAGCATGAGATCATAAAGACTGCTTTTACACTGGATTCTGATTTCCATGAGTCCATCACTACTATGCTTACAACACTCACTATCTTTAAGACACTCTTTTACTACTATTTGTATATCAATTACATCCTCCCAGAGAGTGGTATACTCCTGATTTATTTATTTATTTATTTATTGACATCTGTTAACCGGGTTGGTCCAGCTGGGTTTTTGGCCCGTTTTCAGTGGAGACCCGAGGAGAAAAGCTCCAATACAGATATATACAGGCATAAAAAGGTAACAATTTCAACTGACATATGATGAGATATGAAAAAAAAGAAGAAAAAAAATAATACAAGAACACTACAGATACAGGTGAAAACATGCAAACTATTTACATTATGTAAACTATATGTTTACAGATTAGAGATTTTGTGCATATTTACATGCAGATTAATTGATCAGATGAGAGAGCTCAGTTCAGTTTGTAACCCTTAGTTGAGGGATCACATTATTGAGGTGATGTAGGATAGTGAGGAGGGGGTAGCCCTTGGAGGGAGAGATGAGGTTAGGTTGGGGTTATGCAAGGGCAGATTCTGGTGTTGAGCAGATGGAGTTTTAGTTTCTCCTTCAAGTGTGATGGGTGAATGATGGAGCTTATTTCACGAGGAAGTTTGTTCCAGGTTTGGATTATTGAGTATTTATATATGAGTTTGCCTACTGCTTTTTTTGGCTGGTAGGTGTTAAGAAGTTGCTGATTAGAGGTACGGAGAGTGCAAGAAGGTGTGTAGATGGAAATGAGGGAAGAAAGAGCTGGGGAAGATGAAGATTTGTAGAGAATGAAATGTAGCATTTGCAGTTGTGAACGTAACAAAGTGTGGCGGAATTCTAGCCAGTGTAGGGATGTGAGGGGTAGACAGTGGTGGGATTTGTAAGGAGAGTCTGTTATGAATCTAGCTACCTTATGATAAGTTTGTTGGAGTTTGTTTAAAGTTGTGGCTTGGATACTGGTGAATATAAGGGCAGCATACAGAAGAGAGGGTTGGAGGAAGGCTTGAGCAAGGGAGAGCCTAGCATTTGGAGTTAAAAATTTCTTGATTTCAATTCCATCATATTTTGCTGTGCTGACATTCCACTTTTTTCCTGGATATTTAGAAAATCCAGTCTCCTTCTTACCTTTATGTCATCCACCGCTATATTCAGTATAGCAATTTTTAGTTAATTTTTGGCAGTTTGATTAATATTATGTTCAGCTTTCACACAACAGAGATTTCCCAGGCTTGGCAAATGGATGTCTGTCATCTAGCATATTGGTGATCCAGGGCTGCTGAGCTTTATGGTGGTTGGACGCTGGCAAATAGGAGCAAATAGACCCCTCCCACCATTAGCAAAGTTGCCTGGCCTAGCTCAGAGTAGACAAGGTCTTTAATCCACATAGCAATGATAAAGATCCATGTCCCTTTTTCTGATCTTAGTTGACATGATTCCATTGCCTAGAGCCAATTTTTACACCACTGAATGGCTCACCCTACTGCAGCATGCATTCTGTGGTCCTTGTTCTCCTATCTACAGCTTACTTTACTGTGCAACCCAGTGTGATACCTAAAGGAGTTAGTCTACATGATCCTTCTCTCTCATAGTTACCAGCTATATGCTATGCTGCTGTCTATGACTCCATTTCATTTTGGGTGTATAGTGTTGGCAGACCTCTTAAGTTTAACTCAGAGGGGTGGACTGAGACCCAGGTACTTTGCATCCTTATGCTGGAAACACCCACAAATTCTTATCACAGCAACATTTTATTCTGTTTATTCCAACTCCACAGTGTAACGTTTCCCTTAAAATACCTTACTGTCTAGACAGATTTTTTTTAAATACTAGAGCATCTAGTTTGTGCATAGCTTAGTTTTGCTCATCAAGTTCCTTGTGTTATTGACCTAGATATTATTTAAATTTCTCTCACTCCTCCCTAGTAGATCAGCAGCCATGGATATGCACTTCCCAACTCTCTTCGTGGCCAGTCATGTCAAGATGGGTGTTCTGAGGCATTGTAGCAATTGTCGAATGTCCAGTGAGACACACATTGTATTAATAAAACAGATAAGGTATGCAAGAGGTGTAAATACACTTTAACACAGTATTGCTTGAAATAAAAATTAAATCTGGGGACACAGCGAAACCGAAAAACTTTAGGAACTTTTCCAAAGTTAAGATCTCTCTACTAAGTAACACCATGGCTAGATTCCAAGCACCCTCAAACCCAATAAACACCATACTACATGCTGAGCTATTTAAAACATTCCTGTACAGCCATATTTATAGCTGTATGGAGTGATCTGTGCCCACTCATATTAAGGATAAGACAAACTCAAAAGAAAAGCCATCCTGATAGAATCATAATATCAATCAGTTATACAAGAAAATAAATAAATCTTGGCCAAGCGTAGCAGGAACAAAGCCCAGCTTACTAAAGAAACCCTGACCAACATAAACAAGCACCTAAAAGAGTTAATTAATACTTCAAAGGCTAAATTTGAAGAAAAAAAATCTTCTCAGGTGAAGGACAACTGCTAAGCATTCTACAGTTATGCCTGTAACCTCAAGAGAAATATGCAACAATATGCACAACTTATTGTAAATGGCATCATCCAGACTGAACTGGAAGCCATTGCCAACCTTCTGAATGACAGATTCAGCTCAAATGTCTCCCCTCACTCCCCTCTGATAATCCAAAGGAAATACCACACACCACAATCCTCCCAAGCTTTACCAGTGAACAGGTCTTTAATGCACTTTCCAAGGCCAATGCACTGCATTGATGGGCCACAATAACATCCTGGGGTACTTACTAAACAGCAGGAAACATAACCTCTGGTCCATTTGAAGTACTTTTCAACTGAAGCCTACAGTCAGGTTTTGTGTCCAAGGAATGGAAGATATCTACAGTACTTCCTCTGCACGAAGGAGGCCAAATCACCTTTCTGGGTAAATATAGGCCCATGAGACTGACCAGCCTCTTGTATAAGGCCATGGAAAGAATCATCATGGACATGATAAATGAGGACATAGGTAACTGGCAAACACTGGACATATTACATTTCAGCTTTGTTAGAGGAAAGTCGTGCCTATTAAATCTGGTGGACTGCTTTGAGAGGGTCACAAAAGCAACGGATGAAAGCAACACTGTGCATACTGCTTACCTCGACCTGGCCAAGGCTTTTGATACAATACCCCACTCAGGCATTACAGACAAGCTCAATTAATTAGGTATAAACACTTTTATTACCACTGGATAGACAACTGGTTCATTGGTTGGACTCAGGAGGTCAAAATAGGTGAAGCCACCTCCATCAAGAGGCCAGTCACTAGTGGAGTCCTCCAGGGTTTGCCACTGGGCCCACACCTTTTTCCCATCTATTTCTTTGAAGTGGAAGCAAATGCTGAAGGTTTACAGCTGTCAAAGCTTGCAGATAATTGCAAACTGAGGTTATCATCGACTCCCCAGCAGATACTAACATTCATCAAGAAGGTCTACTTCTGACTAACAAATGGTATTAAAGCCATGGTCCTAAACTCAATGTTAAAAATGCATAATTGTACCCTTTGGGAAGGCAACCATTCCACCTAATTATCATGTTGATAATATGCCCCTAAGAGTCAACCCAGTGATCAGGGATCTGAGTATACACATAGACAGTTGAGGAAATCCTTTTAAGTTGCACAAGTTATAAGTAAGGGCATGGCATCTAGGTCCAAATACGTCATTATCCCACTGTACTCTGCCCTTATCAGACCAACCATAGAGTACAATGCTCCCTTCAGGATGTATCTGACCAAGCATATGCAGCAATTAGAGTGACCTCAGAGGTTCCTTACAAAAATAATGCAATGTTTAATAAACCTGCCTTATGCAGAGCACCTTAACATCACTTCTCTCTATGCAGTCTTCTATAGATTGCTGAAGGATGATTGATGTCTGGCTTTTAAGGCATCCACAACCCCCATACTTATGAATCTCCTACATATTCATAAGTCAAATGGGACCAGAAATACATGGGCTAAGAATCTGAATTTTGTCTGTGACTTAAACAGAATGTGCTGGAGAGACAGTTATGTGAGCCTGAGACTGCCCTTTCTATGGAACAGGCTTCCCATCCAAGTGAAGCTCAGTTCCTCTATTACCCAATTTAAGCACAAGCTAGACCACTGAATGGGGGAATAGGAAATTTACACCAGGCCTGGCACCCGTATCCCTGAAAGACAGCAGTAGCTTATAAATGCCTGTCCATCAATGTCCTATTTGGATTCAGGACATCTTTATTCTTTCAGGGAAACTGGCTAGGTTTAGAAAGGTACCCTGAGTTATTAGCCTAGTAACGATCTATAAATTTGTGAATCCAGGAATATCACATACATAAGCAGTTTTACATAAAATATACCTCTCAGCCTCTTAGCACAAGAAATCTGGACAAAGCCTAAAATAATGAGGAGACAAAGGACCAGAAATAAGGATAGACTTTAAATATTGCTCTTATAAACGTGGAAAGTTGCTAGAATAACATTATTCATGTTAGCGTGCATTTTCTGAAGGATACGAAGTCTGAAACTCAAATGCATGCCATTATTAACCGGGTTCAGTCCTCGGTGATTTGTTAGAAAACCACAAATTTTATGAGGATCAGACCAAAAATATGAGGCAAAAGTCTGGGCATTTGGTAAAAATCTGGACAACTGAGAGCTGTGCATAAGAATCTCTCTCTTTCTTTCCAGTCAGCACCTAAGTACTCTGCGTACACTATTTTGGCTGTTTGTGAAGTCTCCTATTATTTATTTGCAGTATATGCTGGATCTTCTACTACCTGAAATAATCACTTCTGATTATCTGGAAAGATAATTGCACTAAGTGGGTCTCTTCTTTAAATTACGTAGATCAGTAAGTAAAGCATCTGTGAGGAAACTGCAAATTTTTATTTATTTCTTTTAATGCAAACTATCTCTCATTGAAGATTATAATATATATTGAAGGATAAGCCAGTTGACAAAACAGTTTTAAAAGCTGATGTTTAACAAAACCAAGCAACTTAGATTTATTGCACAGGAGAACTTCTACAACTAAATTAAAGGAAATCAGTTTATTAGCTACTTATAACATTCAGAGAGGCCCATGATTAAAGGTATACTGGCACTCTACAATGACACTCAAAAAAAGCAGAAATTCAGACTAATGCCACTGTTAGTAAGTTGAAAGACCACAGTGGCCTAGTTGTGTCATATAATGAGTCAGTGAATATGTCATGGAAGAAAAGCAACCTGGCTGTTAATCAAATTATTTCGTTGTGGTAGTCCCCATCAGATCATTTTGGGGTAAAACAAAAAATAATACAACTATCTTGGAGTGATGCAGATACATTATTATTGTGTGGAAGCACAAAAGATTGAGAAATAATGAAATCACATTTTTTTCCATTTTTAGACTGAGCTACCCTTTCAGTTTCTACCTGCACAAATGAGAGCTCAAAGCAGATAAATCACTGAGGAGAACTAAATTGATGGGTTCATTTAGAAGGAAAATTTGATGGTGCAGCAAGTGAGTTTAAGTAAGACTAAGAGAGGAGATTGAAATTCTACAGATTAATGTTAATCTAATCCCATCCTCCTCAGGACATGCCCAAAGGCTCCCATTTATGTACACTATTGGCTAATTTGTTCCTCTGCCAGAGAGAGAGAGAGAGAGAGAAAGAGACAGTCATTCCTTAGACTGGACAACAGTCAAGTAGTCCATTCAGACCCATCTAGGAAAACTCTTTCAGACCATGTACTTTCCGAGAAGTACAAATCTGGATTTAGGGAGCAGGTCAGACTCTAGCCCTGAAAATGTCACTATCTAACCTCTTTGTATAAGTCACTTCCAGACTCATGATAACTGCCCAATGAGACTGAGATGCATATATACTCCCACACATGTCACAGACACAGCTCAGATGTGATAGCACCACTTTTGCAACATGTGGCTATTTGGCCTCTTCCTCCAGCAGGTAGCTGCCCATCAGTAGGCATCACTATTGTGTCAGACAAAGCCAACTACCTTCCTCCCTCTCCAAGGGATGAATGATCTTGGCCCCTTTAGCACCTATGTTGCTATTCAAACATGGATTGTATGGATCATAGTCATTCCCTTTAAGCCATGGAATTAATTTGGATTTATTCTGATCTTGATATAAGTGTAAATAACGCAGTTGAGGAAGACAATAGCTAGAGCTGAGGAAAGTGTAAATAATGCAGTTGAGGAAGACAATGGCTAGAGCTGAGGAAAAAGTTAATAAAGGGATTAAAGATTTGTAAATTCTAAAAGGTGCAATGCTGTTTAGTGCACCATACTGTGCTAAGGTCCTGTACCTCATTCTGACTATTTGCTGTTGACACACCTACTTGCTCGCATTCACAACACTGCTTTTCTTGTCATACAGCCAATTCAGTACATTGTTGTAATATTCGATCAAGACCACTCAATCATGTGACCAACTTGCAGTGCTACCCATTATTTCAGGTTAAGTAAGGGACTTTTAATATAAAATATGGAGCTAATAAATTATACCAACTCAAATTCCTTCATATTCATAAGTATTTCTTTAGAGTTACTGGCTTGTCATTAATCAAGATGTTAAAGTCATCAAAAACAAAACCAGAGAGTGTGTGTATTGGATGGTGACCCTGCAGTAACTTAATCAGGAAATCTGTGAACTGTTATAGAAAAATATAAGCATAACCACGAAGACAGCAGATGAGAAAGGACCCCAGAGATAGATATTTCCTACATATAGTATATTTGTGAAAGAACTGGAAAGCTCACACCGAAGTAAGCTTTGTCAAACATAGATTTAAAACAATCAATAATGGCATCACCCCACACACACACACACACACACACACACACACACACACACACACACACACACACACACACACACACACACACACACACACACACACACACACACACACACACAC
This sequence comes from Protopterus annectens, assembly GCF_019279795.1. Classification (NCBI taxonomy): domain Eukaryota; kingdom Metazoa; phylum Chordata; order Ceratodontiformes; family Protopteridae; genus Protopterus; species Protopterus annectens. The sequence goes on along the minus strand of NC_056741.1, from coordinate 656,184,182 downwards.
ACACACACAGTGAATAACAGAGACAGCAGGAGGAATTGCATATGTGAAATGAGAGCTAAAGTTTTCATCCAACTAGGTCTATATATAAGACTGATACCACATACTATCTGCAATACTATTTTATTGAGACTAGACCTCTTTTTATAGTTCATTTGTGGCTACATAAACCCAAGGTCCCAAATTTCTAATATAAACCATAAGTGTATGTACAAGGAGATGGGTGGGTGTTTTATCTCTCATAATTTAAATTTCTTCAGGATAGCGCTGCTCCATAGCATGCATATGAGGATCTCCTTAAATAACTATATGTTAGTCAATGGAGATGTTCAGTTTTGCATAGATACTGACTTCAAATTGAAAGACTGCTGACAAAAGGCTAATTCAGTACTACGAATATTTATTATAGCAACTAGAAAAAAAGATCATAGCCATGCTAGGACCCATAACGGTATTAGCTTCTGTGTGAAGAAGGAACACAACACTATGAATGGTGGAATATATCAACAGCAAGAACAGTTATGCAGCATGGATAAATTTATTCAATAAAAGTAATTATTTCTGTAGTTTTTTGTAATGGTCTTTAAGTACAGCATAATATGAATATGAAAGATTCATGCACTACTTAGGTGAGCCTTCGTCAATCAGGAAACGATGTATAGTAGTAGTGTAGTCATATATTGTACATGTGAATATATTACCATAAGTACAACAAGTAATGTGACCTTCTGTATAAATGCTTAAAAATAAGAAATTTACTAAAATTCTGAGGATTTTAATAGTGAGTAGGGAACCCTGATTTTTAAAAATGTAATCTTTCATCTTCTTCCAACATAACGTGACCTTAAAGATACTTTACTTAGAATCTGAGGTATGGAGCAATGTATCCATATGGAGACACATTGGGTACCCTCTCCTTGAAAAAAGATTGGATTTAAAAGTCACATTTTTGATAGTTCATGACTTGCAATTATAGTTCTAAAAATTTTATCAGGGATTCTTAAGAAATTTCAGTATCAGTGGCTGAGCAATATCACACTCATCTTTGGCATTACACAATTAGTAGATTGTGCTTGGATTAATTTTCCAAGATTGTGTTGCAGTGAAACAAACAAGAGTGCTATACTCCTGAGTGTACCATCCTTTGGAAGAGACAATAAACCACGTGGTCCCATCTGTCTTGGTTGTAGTTTACTTAGAAGTAAAAGATACCATAGCCCTTTTGGAAAGAATGAGAGTTCTTTATTTACATATTTACATATTTACATAAGCACAATGTTTTATGTCATCTTTCTTAAACAATGAGAAAAACATACTTTTATGACCTTATTATATACAAATTCATGTTTCTTCAGTTTGCCTCCTATTCTTTCTGCAGCAACCACAAACTTTTTTTTCTTAATGTGGCTGCTAGAATTCATTTCATATTAAGCAATGTTTATTTTGTTCTAGTATTCCAAATTTTTTCAATTTTCAACATCTTTTTCCACATTTCTGTCCATAATATCAATACAAAATCATGGCAGTATCGTCAAACTATTTTATATTTTCTAATGGATTTTCTCTGTGCCCTACTTCTAACACCTTCTTAATCCTTTCACATAATAGAAAAACTTGTTCTGTCATTTTAATTGCTTAAAAATTAAATATAATCTTTCTGTTACTACTTTATATAACATATTTCCTTTCACTGGTAACCTATTACTAGACAATCTCAGTAAGCAAGCCTGACACATTATTATACTTTTACACCTAATTTTCCTCCTTCCAGTACCATCAGTAATATCCCGACCAACTTTTCAATGGAGCCACATAATAAAACACCAAAATATTATCATGCAATTGCTTTCTATTATTTATGTTTACTGAGTAGTTAATTTCAATAAAAACATTTTATTTTGATATTCTTTCACTTCCTTATTTATATTTTCTTTCATACCCAATATTCTTTATATTTCAAATAAAAAAATCCCATCTGTTTCATCCTTTCTATATTTCCAGATAAAATGCAGCACGCACTGCTGGATTAATAAAACTTAAACCACTTTCCTTATCTTCCAAATCTAAAACTCTTCTTTTAATCAGATTTAACTGAGGCTCTTCAAAAACATTAAAGAACTACTTTTTCCTTATTACTTGGGACCATATACACATTTTATAAATATGCTATTTCTGCAATTATAGCTGAATTAATTAAAAATGTTTTCTTTTAAAATGACAATCTAAAGATTTTTCATATCTTCCACTTCTCTTTCACCAAATGTTATACCTAACAAAAATTTTTCTCAAGAAAAAGTCCTTTCTATATTCACTATATGCATTATTCCTAGTCTTCTTTTTATCCAATTATAACCCTAATGTTTGCATTAGTTCTAACTTAATTAATATTTTGTTTGTTCACAACCTATTCTTTGCCACAAGTATAATGTCATCTACACTGAGTAAAAGTATAGGAATTCCCACACCTTCTATTGAACAATAGACACCCGCTCAATTACTTCTTGCACTGGAATTTTTGTGACTATGGATGTTCATGACCTTTTTTCCTGTAATACCACATGATGCAGGTTTATCATGGTTTGAAGAACAACTTTTTTCTACAGGTACAATGAGTAACACCCTGGTAAATGCTTGTGTAACTCTAATGGAGGTAGTTTTGAAAAACAATTGTATATATTTTAAAGGACAAACATATAGACAGACCACTGGTGTGACAATGGGGGCTGCATGTGCCCCCAGTTTTGCGAATCATGTTATGGCCCAGTGGGAGGCAGAACATATCTTGCACAGTGAATTTTCCATTTGTTGGTCTTTATATGTCAGATTTTTGGATGATGTTTTCATCTACTGGATTAGTACAGAAGAAAAATTAAAAGAGTTCTTGGTTTATGTAAACAACACTGTAGTTTTTTTAACATTTTCTTCTGAACATTGTGTAGATAAATTTCGTTTCTTGATGTGGAGGTAGGGAAAGATTATAATAATCAATGTTTTTATTCTAATATATATAGAAAACCTACCTTTTCAAACATTTATTTACACTATTCCAGCTGGCACCTTGGACACCAAAAGAAGGCTGTGGTCAAGGGGCAGCTGGTACGTGTGACTAAAATGGTTTCTAAAGAAGAACATTTTTTAATAGAAGCCCATAAAGTGGTGGATATGTTTAGAAGAAGAGGTTACCCTGACGATTTATTGAACAGGGTGTATCAAAAAGTGAAAGCCAAGAGGAACAATGTTTTTTACGTACCTATTATGGGACAACAAAGAACAGAAATTGCAGGTAGAGATTCAGTAAATGTGAATAAAAACTACACACTCAGTTTTATCACTACCTTTAATTTGGATAGTTCAATAATATTTGTGAGTATTTGTAAAAATTGGGCTGTGTTCCTAAAAGATGGTGATATGATGGAAAAACTAGGTCCAAGACCAATAGTGGTTTATAGGAAGGATAGATCTTTAAAGACGAGATTAGAAAGGAAAACACAGAGTACGGATAATAGAGCTTGTTCTGGTACAAAAAAGTGTGGGTGTTATTCCACATGCTCCTATATAAATTCTATGAATACTTTTCAGATAAAAAAGAAATATAATGTGAAGGGGTGTTATTCATGCAATACGTCTAATGTGGTCTATTTAGGACAATGTAACTACTGTCCAGCTTTTTATTTTGGTAAAACTAGTAGACATTTTAAGAAACGCATTTATGAACATATTTTAGACATTAGGAACAAAAAAAAACACTAATGCAGTTTATAGACATGTGGATAGGTTTAATAACCATAGTTTTAACTTTTTGATTATAGAACAAGTTAAAAAAGATGTGCAAGGGTCAATTATGGATGAACACTTAGACAGGTGTGAGTTGAGATGGCAAATATTTTTAAATACCTACAACCACCCTGGGTTAAACCACAGTTGTTCTATTACACCCCTATTAAAGCTTATGCATTATGGCATAAGGAGATTTAGATTTTATTATTTTATACTTATATATATGTAAATATTTGGAGTTTGAGTATCAGTTTTTAATCAATTGTAAAAAAATTCATAACATGAAGTGTATATGACTTTAAATGCTGTTGAATCAGTTAATAATATCATGTGACTTGTAATAGGGGTATATATTTGGAGTTTTTTTAGTGTGCACTTGTTTTGATGAAGTTTTTTAATGAAAGTGCTTAACAACTGGTAATAAAATTGTGTTTCAACAATCTTCTGGTTCCTTGGAGGTCATTTTCAACTGTTGTCCTTACCCTGGCATCGTGCCACCCGACCTTAGTTCCCAGTTCCTCTGTCAAGTACAGCCACTGGAGTGATCCCTGCGGTGAATTTTCTATTTCCCATCCACTCATCAAACTTTTTCTTGAAGAGGGCCAGTAAGGTGCTCTGTTTGACATGTATGGGAAGTCTATTCCATAGCATGGGCAGTCTCTGGGTTATGAACCTGCCCCTCCAGCACGTTCTGTTGATTGTGGTAATGAGGTTGAGGTCCCTGGAGTATGTGGTGCTGAGGGTTTGGGATTCCTTTAGATGGGTCAGACATGGCTTTGTAAGTCAAGCAGAGATCGTCTCTAAGTAGGCGATATGAGACAGAGAATAGCTGAAGTTTTTTGAGCCTGTCCATATAGGATAAGAATTTAAGGCCTAGAATCCTCTTTGTGAGGTATTTTTGTAGCCTCTCCAGTTGTTGCAGGTGTCCAATGAGGTACATGCCAAATGGAGCATTGTACTCAATGATTGGCCTAATGAGGGAAGAGTAGAGGGAGACAATGACTTCTTTCTTCCTGGATGCAAAACCCTTAGTAATGAGATGTGCCACATAGAAGGACTTTCTGACCACAGTGGCAATATGGTGGTCAAAAGAGAGGTTGCTGTCAACCTGTGTTCCCAGATCTCTAATAAGACCTACTGTGTTCAGTGGACTATCATCAATGTGGTAATTCATGGGAACTGGCTTTTTTCCCAAAGGGAATGATGACATATTCTTTGGCATTCAGCTTAAGGGCATGGTTCTAACACCAGCCATCGGTCTCAGTGAGGCCTTTCTGTGGGATGTCAACATCACTTGCAGAGTTAATAATAGCTCCCAATTTGCAATCGTCTGTGAACTTTGTCAGCCAGATTCCCTTCATGTTGGCCTGGACTTCAGAGAAGTAGATTCTAAACAGGAGAAGACCCAGGACTGAACCCTGTGGGACTCCACTCGTGACTGGTCAGCAGTCTGATTTGGAATCAGCTGCTTTCACACTGTGGGTTCTATCTGTGAGCCAGTTTGCAACCCACCTAGTGATATAAGGGTTGATGTCTAGCTTACTGAGTTTTTCTATGATTCCTGAGTGGGGAATGGTATCAAAGGCCTTGGCTAGATCAAGGTAGGCTGTGTGAACCGCCTTGCCTTCATCCACAGCTCTGGTGACTGACCCAAAGAAGTCAGCCAAGTTGAGCAGGCATGATCTACCCTTCACAAAACCAAACTGTGTGGGATCCAGAGTTTGGAGATTCCCTATATCCTTGTTTATCAGGTCCATGATGATGCATTCCATAGCTTTGCATATCAGACTCATTAGGCTAATGGGGAGATAGTTCCCATAGTCTGTAACTCACTCCTCCTTTGTGGAGAGGGATGACTGTAGTAGTACGCCAGTTGGTAGGAACAAAGCCTGAGGTGAGGCTGTGGTTGAACAGGACACACAGGTGAGGTGCCATTTCACTCTGTAGTTCTTGTAGCACACAGCCAGGGATATTGTCAGGTCCCATAGAAGCTGTATTCTTGGCCTTGGACAGTGCTGTTTTACCCTGTGCAGCAGTAATACTGGGTGCCTGGCAATCTACTGTTAATGTGATAAGTACTTTGGGAGGGGAGAGAGGGGTAAAGCTGGCACTGAATCTGTCGGCCAATATATTGGCAATATCTGTTAGCTCGGTAGAGGAGGTATCATTGTGCAGTAGCTCAGAGCAAATCTGGAAATTGCCATGGAAATTCTTTACATAACTATAGAAGGCCTTGTTGTTGTCTTTACTATCTGCCGCAATTCTGTTTTCATAGCTAGATTTAGAGGATTTGATGAGGGATCTCAACTTTCTGTTGCGGCTGATAAGGGAGTTTTTCCATTTTTGGGACTTCACCTTATTCCACATCAGTTTCCTACTTCTGTTGTAGAGTTTGTTTATTGCAGGGGACCACCAGATTGGCTTCCTATTTTTGGAAGAGAGTGTCTTGGTTCTATTGGGTATGGCAAGATCCATGCATTTGAGTATGTGTTCGTACAGTGCATTGTTGTATGATTCGGTGGTCATGCAACTATTCTCCATTTGCATGGGTGCCGTGAAGTTAGCCACCTCTGTTTTTAGGAGACAAAGTTAGCTTTGGAGAAGTTTTTCATGGTGGTTACCTTTGGGGGAATGGGAGGGATGTGTACTTCCAAGGTGATTAGTTTGTGGTCAAATCTAACCAGGGAGGAGTTGACTAGTAGTGTAGAGCAATGGTCACCCATGTTAGCAATGACCAGGTCAGGGATGTTGCTACCTCTAGTGGGGATAAGAATGAGCTGGTCCAGGGCATTGGAATTAATGAATTCCAGGAAATGCTGGGCAAGTGTATTGGTACATGAGTAGTTTTCCCAGTTAATGGAGGGATAGTTGAAGTTGCCCAGCATAACAGTGTTAGGTTGGACCCTAATATTCTCCAGGGTTCTTAGGAATGTGGAGTGTGAGTCTTGGGACATGGTTGGGGACCTATAGCAGGCTACAACCTGAATCGCTGTCTTACCCAGTGTTAGCTGCACCTGAAGTATCTCTGATGCATTATGTTGGGCTAACAGTCTGGAGGTGCGTGCATCCTTTATGAATATGGAAACACCACTGCCTTTGCATGTTCGGTCCAAGTTCTGGGGAGGAAAGGTGTGGAATGAGTTATAGCCTGGTAGTGCAGGGGTGCTTTCTGCTGCCTTCAACCAGGTCTATGTTACAGCACAAATGTCGAGCATTCTGGAGCATTTCTTCGGACTCCCGTCAACAAATGTTAAATAAAAAATAAAAATAAATAAAAATAAAAAATGTCAATGTTCTCCATTTTAAGGAGTGCTTCAAGTGAGTGCATTTTGAAATTTAGACATCTAGCATTGAGCAGCATGACCCTCAGATTGCACTTGTTTGTAACTGTTATGGTGGTAATTTGGTCTTTTGAACACCACCTAAAAAAGGCACTATAGGGTGGCAAGAGCCTTGGCCAGTATCCGGAAGCCCAGGGATGACAGATGCAGGCCATCTCTGACAAAGCATCATGGTCTGTCAATCATGTCATCCCAGGCAGACAGATAATGGATCCCCTTAGAATGACACCAGAAACTTAACCAATTGTTGAAATCAATCATTTTCTGCTTGTACTGTAGTATCATTCTGGATGATGGTAGGATGCTGCTCAGGGCTATGGTCATACCCGCCTGGGCTACATAATCCGAGAGCTCCTCCATGTTTCTTTTCATGTAGTCCAGGGAGGTACATCTCAGGTCATTCACACACACATGTACAATGACATTGTCATATTTGTACCTATTGTTGAGGGACCTGAATGCATGCGTTATGTGGCGGATCCTGACACCTGACATGCAGCTGACTGTTACTTTCTCCTTATTCATCCTAGTGAGTGGGACATCAGTGTGCCTCACTATCGAGTAACTATGACTAGCATGTTGGGCATGCTGTTTTGCCTTAGGGACTTTGGTTGAGTGGCACACTGTTTAAGAGAGTTATGTGTCTCATGATTAGTGTCTTCACTTTTTACACTTTTTAAGTTGCAACTATATACTCATTATTAACCCCCAAATCTTACCTTGTCTATAGTTTGTATTCCCATCCTTATCCTTCATTTATCTCATTAAACGTGCCATTATTCCTAACTATTTTTGTTTAATAAGGAGATAGTCCTGAATTTTCCCTTTCAAATAGTATCTTTATTTAAATAAAAATTTGTACTCTCGTTTTATTTCTTAAATACAGTTCCCTTTCCTTATCAATATAATCTCTATCTTTGTTTTCTTAATTATACAATTTTTCCATATAATCTCATATACTCTTGTTTTTTTTTCATTCTATAGTACAGTTTCAACTGTAAATACACTTTTTATAGTTGTCCTTCAAAACAATTCATCAATCTGTCCAAAATAAAAAGACAAGACATAGCTTTGTAATCTTTCCATAATTGTTCCATCTCCCTCATCAAATCTTTTTGCTCACTATTTTCCTGTTATTCTTTTCACTCCTTTTCACTCCTATCCCTTCTATAATTATATTTTCATTCTTATAATGTTATTGAAATTGCCACATGATCTGAAAAAAATGTTACTGAAGTATTGCCTATCACCATTATTTTATCTTCCAATATCAGAAATAGTCTTTTTTTCTGTCCTCTTTTAAGCATCTATCATCTTTGATTCCACAATTCTAATTTACATCATTTTATAAATTCCTTTACCTTTTCAATATCTTGCCAATCTTCATTTCTGAATGCCTTAAATTGCAATTTATATTTTCACTGTTATTACTCTACCTTCATGCACTAATCAGATATCCAGTACTTTTACTTTATCACAGAATAGAAATGCTACTGAGCTACTATCAGCCATGACCGAAATTCCAAAAAATGTTATTTGCCAATAATTTCTCAGTACAAATTATATCTAAATCTGTAATGAATCTTGTATTTTGCAGACTGATTATATCCACATCTAAACTATTGCACTATTCCAAAATACTTGTTTTCTTTTTAAAATACTGCTAACATTTACTGAATTTAACCTTACATTAATTTTTACCAATCTTTTTTAACTATGGGCGAAAGATTTTAAATTCCATCTTTCTTGTTTTCACCATTTCTCCTATTGAATTTTTCTTACATTATTTTAACCCCCCATTCTTCCTTCTCTTTATCTGACTGCTCATTACCAATAATTCAAACATATTTCTAGTTTCTTTGTTTTCTTTATCTTGTTGCATGTAATTTTCTTCTGTGACTTTTAATACTTTTTCTGTTACATGCTCCCTTTCTGTATTATCCTGCTCATCCCAATAGTCAAACCTGAAATGACATTCTGTTTTATATATTCTACCTTCTGTTTTACACTTATTTAGCATATGCTCTCTTTCTCTACTCTGATTAGATCTAACATTGCCATATTTATTAATTAAATATATCCTTAAAATGTTTTACATTGCACCATGTATCTTAAAGTCTCTCTTGACCCTGTTACACACAGTGCACAAGGAGATGCATTACAGAATTATTCTCCATTTTCAGAAAACATTCCACCTCCTGTCCAGCATTCCATGTCTATCATTCTTTTTTTAGCAATATTTCTAAAAACATTCCACATTTTTGTAAACATTTTCTTATCTTACATTTTTCAACTACATCTGTCTTAAATTGTAATGGCTCTTATTTCTTTAATTTAGTCCCTTGTACAGAAAATACATATTCATTCCATGGAAAAACATTGGTAGTCTTTCACAATAATAAAGAAACTTCTCTAGCAGAGTCCAGTTTGAAAGTACTCGCACAAAATACCTCCATACCTAAATTAACAAATGACCTTACTTATGTATATTAAACCCTCAAGGTCTCAATTATATTATATATTATATAATATCTATGTGTCACACAATCATTTTTGCATCTTTTTCTTATTATTGGTCTTTTCTGGTGGATTTGATTTACAAAACCCATCTTCTTCTTTTCCCTTCGAACCACTGTTACATAGGACTTCATTTGTGTTATTGTAAGATATCCACAGTCCTTGTTCCTCTTTGACCCCTCAACATTATTATCTACTTTTTGCTTCACTACAGATATGTGGTCTGTCATTTCTCCCCACAACAACTCTGACTCCTGTTCTTTCTCTTCCTGCTTCATTAGCTCGATCAATTCTTCATCCCGTAGTCTGTTGTATAATACCTCCATTTTTATCACTTCCTTTTTTTAATCCCATGTGCTCAGAGACAGTTAAGCACTGTTTATTTGTAACATAAACATTACTGGTCTCCTTCACCACAATGTTCATGATAGCTAACTCCTTATTTTCAAAAGTTTTTCTACAGTATTTTCAATTACACCCTAAATGGAACTTTCCACACCCCCAGAGGAGCTCATTCAGCTCTTCTCCAATGCACACCTCCTCTCAGCCACCTCTACACTAGGAAATGGAGTGACATGCATACTCTCAAAAAGACTAGAAGTTACCTTGGACAGATTTTTCCTAGTCAGTACGACTATCACCTCAGTTATCTCCTGAAAAGCATCTGCAGGGAGAGTGGGACTAATGCAATCAACAAAGTATAAATAAATAAACTGTATTTCATTACACTTGCCACTACTGATTATTTGTTGCTCTACAGTATTCACAACTAAAACATGAGGTTGTTTCATGCCTTCTTAATTTGGCCAAACAATGAACAGTACAATTAACATCATACTCTAAGTTATGTCATATATGTAGTGGCCATTCACTAAAGTTTGCATAAGTTCCCTTGTTACACTGCATTCCATAATATTCTTGCCATGGAAACTTTGCTGATGAGAAAAAGTATGGTGATAACCAGACGGTACTGTTTAGTATGGTGAAAGCTGTCCATACTCCTTTATCTGCCAATGGTTTGAATGTCAAATGCCAAACGTTAGCCTCACAGACAGCTGTTTTACCTCAGTAGACTTGGGGGGAGATAATTTTTTTAACATTTTGTCTAATGCATGTCAAGTTAAAAGTAATTCTTCTGTGTATCTGCATAGTACAAGCATCATATATTAGTGAAGACAATGCACAGTGTGTTAATAATGATCTCTGTTATACAGAAGCACATAAACACGTATGCATGTACAACAGAATGCAGAGTCATAACTAGTTTCTGAAAAAAATGGTCAATAACAGTTCTTAAGCATTTTGTTATCAATCCAGTTCAGCTCATTCATGTACAAATACTGTATATCTTGGTAAAAGATCACCTTACCCTGAGCCTCCACATCAAATTTGTATTCCACATGTTCATTTTCTACTATACATTTGATTGAAGACTGTTTTGTCCAATTTCAATGGGTATTTTTAGTTGGTTACAGATGCTTTAGTCTCCATTTTCACTAATGAACATAGAACTCATTTATCCTGCTATTGTCTTCCCAGAAATATTCCAAGAAATGGAAACATTATAAGATGAAGGTTCAAATACCAGACAAATTAGGGCAACATTAGCTTGTGTTGTGACTTCATCTGGAGAGGGAGATAAGATGAAGACAAAGGGCTCCTTATGTCTGTCTAGATAGATATAAGGAGATAAACAGTAAATTGAAATCAACTTTGTGAAGCATATGAAAATAAAATAACTGCAATACCCAAAACATTTAAAATACTAGTCATGGTGATTTTATTTTGCTGCTTATGAATGAAACTTACAGAAAAATAACAGTAGTAGTATAGCTTAGTGGGTTAAGGCTGCAAGTTGCAAATGAGTTACATCCTGCTGACATTAGTCTAACACATATATTTGTCTTATATACACACAGGAGTAAATCACTGAACCACATTAATGCTTCTATGTTACCAGGAATATGTGTCTGCTCTCTCTAATTTGGATTTTACTAATTACAATTTTAAAAACAACATGCGTGACATAAAATAGCATTGAAGGAAATGTATTGTTGAGTATCACTGTTGCTGTCTTGGCCTGTACATGAGGACAAAATAATCAAAATGTGTTCTTACTGCTTATGACGAATATTCAGATGGAAGGCATTCAGACAAACTCTATAACTGCTATTTTAAGAAGTAAGGAAAAAACCCTACTTTTACAAATAATAAAATTGTAGAGGTAATCTGTCTCTTCTTGATTATAGAATCAGCCTGAGTTCTCCATTGCTGAATGATGGCATTGTGTGTATACTATGAGACTGGGAATCTTACACAAAAAAGTACAGTGCTGTACTGATAGCATCACCAGAGATATGATGCATTATTTTTTGCATCATTTTGGCATAGAAGACATTTGCCTACAATGCTGTAGGCCAAGGGAAGGTGAGTACATTGTGAGGAAATTATTGGCATGGTGCCTACAGCAGCACTACACACACAAACCTACCAAGCTGCATACTATAGTTATCCAGTCACTCTCCTATGTTTCTTCTACTGCTGTTATGATGGTAACATAATGCACAGAGCAAAGCAAACCTCTCTTCCCAGGCACATTTTCCAGAATGCTGTAGCAAATTCCAAGGAGATCTCAGGCCTGCTAAGGGATGAAAATTGTCCAGTACACCTTGGCATTGCCCTTTGCCTACATCTTATACGAAGGTGTGGCACCAAGTGGAACATCAGTCGTCCAATGAAACTGCTTTGATTCTCTCCAGTATCACCATGCCCTGGAACATATCTTTGTGGAGGAATCTCATTTCTGATATTTTTATCTGTAATCTGATTTTTTTCAATGAAGGACAAGCCTCTAGATATTCTGCTGAATGGCGATGAAAGATTTAACTAGAGAGTTATTTTGTTAAATGCTTATTACAGTGTGCATAAATGTCTATTGTAGTTTTCCTTAAATGACATGAATGAGAAATATTGTGTGCTTTAGTTAATTGGATTCAGAGGGATAGAGCTTATTAAGAACTAATATTCAAAAAGTAACAGGAGAAAGAGGGCAATGACAGTGAAGTTTACTGATGCTGTGAAATGAATTGATGCCTTTCTGAATAGAATCCTGATAAATTAGTATGTGCCAAGTGTGCTGATATAAATAAAGTTTTGTACGTATATGAAAGATCATAGGGGATATGATATGTGAATATGACAAGAGAGATATGCATTATAAATTAGTATTCCTTCCCTTACTCTTATGTAAAAGTTTAATATATGCCAGAAATTATTATAAACCACAATTTTGCCAATGTAAATGAGGCAGATAATGTAGAGTATATAATTTTTATGATACATTTATAAAGGATTAACTGCTATAATTTTTAAGAATAGGATGGTTTAAAAGATCAGGGAGAAAGGAGTTGAAAATGAAAGTGCCACTATGATGATAGGATAAGGAGTGAAGTGTGCTACATGTAAAATATTACTACTGTAAATGGACTAATTATGTCAATGAACATAAAATAGTGCAGTGCTGTGCTGACAGCCTCAACAGAGACATGATACATTTCTTTTTTGCATCCTTTTATCATAGAAGACAATTAGACAGACAAACTAGGTTATGTCATCATCAGAGAAAAAAAAATATGATGGCCTGTTGACAAGAGGTTAAGATGTGGGCAGACAGAGAAAGAAAGAGAGAGATCAGCTTCACAAATGGTGAGGGTGCAGAAGACATTCAGAAAGTGTTGCACAAGGCTCTTAACAATTTAATATAACCTATGATAAAAAAAAGGAGAGGGCCTAAACCTTTTGTCTAAATGGTATAGAGACTGCAGGTAAAGGGGGTCAGTGGATAACAAAAGACTGGTTCCACATTGGGTGGACTACTATCTTGCCCTACCTTTATCCACCTGTCCATAGGTCTCTTAGCTTTAAGTTTCTCCTCCAGACTCTTTCAAGTACCTTTATTATGGACAGTCTTCCCTCTCACTCCATCTTCTTGTTTCTCTTCCTCATAGAACTCTGCTAGTGTAGTCAGGTCTTTGTCAATTCATCCATATGTTTTTGTGGAGATCTATTTTTGTCCAGCATTCAAATATTATTTTCCTCCCTTAACAGTAGTTTCCCGGTGTATTCTGTCAGTCTGTATGACTGTAGTAACATTCCTATGTTCCTGTGCTATTCGGTGACCTTAGTAGGACTCAACGGCTATTGAGATTTACAGCTACAATTCCTGTCATGTCTCTTCATTGTTTTTCACTCTGCCATTGTCCTGCAATGGAGTCTGGTCATCATCACCAACGTCTCTACTTGACAGCAGAAGGGGTTAAACATTTCATAGCTCTATGATGGAAAGATAGTATATTAGATGATATGGGCACTTAAGGAAATGGTGGACTGCACTCTGAAAGCTGAGGGAAGATAGACAACCAGTAAAATATTATTATTAACAACACCATAATTAATCAATTACATTAAACTACAAAAAAAATGAAAACATCTTACATATCATATTAGGTGCCAACCATATACACTATCATTATACACTTCTTTGATTTTCCAGTAATTCACTCTAATTTTCTCAGCTATGTATAAAAATCTGTTTACCCCCTTTATTTTCTGCTTATATGCCAGAGGTGGATTTATGGGGTGGGTGCGAAGGAAGCTAAACCTCCACATAAGCAGTATCAGCAGCAAAGCTTTTTATTCACAAATGTACCCCATTTGGTAGTGTGGAGAATATTGCTTTATAATCTTTATTTCTCTACATCTGAAGCAAGACTGAAAAAAGATAAATTACGATGACACCAAAAAGTGAATCTATGTCAAACTGCAGCCTAAAGTTACAATAGTAATGTGCACGTGGGAGGTCAAAACTTTAAGTGAACTAGTGGGGGAAATGGAGTGAATAATTTCTGTAATGTTTTCATGTTTCATATTGAATTAGGTCAGTTTTTTTAAACCTAATTAATTAATTAGATTAAGGCTTCACTATAAACAAAAAAAGTTTTTTGTTTTTTGTGTATCTGATGAAGGAGAAGCATTGTCTTTTCCGAAAGCGCTCATATTAAATTGTGTTTCTTATTTTACCTGCTCCAGTTTGGATTCGTTATTTTTGTTTTTCTTAAGTTTGTGAACGTTTTTTGGTTTGTTGTTTAATCCTAGCAGGGTAAATTAGATAACGTGGGTAGGGCCTAGGTGTAGAGCCTGTTTGTGGATGAAAGAATAAAATCATTGACCTTGCTGTTTTCTATTGTATTCTGATTCTGCAGGACAACTGTGTATTTGGGTGAAGCAGGTTGGAATACAAGCTGTGACTGCTGTTAACCATTTTTATCTAGATAGAGTCGAATCAGATACTGTGCAGGTGAGCAATGGGTATAGCAGCTATCTGCAGATGAAATTATTGGCTGTGCTGTTTGGTGCCATAATTCTGGTTTTAGGGGATCAATGTCCATGGTGGTAAAGTCAACTGGAATATAGGTGTGACTAATTATCCTATGAAACAAAAATATGTTAATATAACCATTATTTCTTTTATCCCAGATAGTTCATACCAAATACTGTGGGTAGGCACAGGGTACAGGGGCTGTCTACGGGATGAAAAAATTGGCCATAATGTTTTTGTGTTATAATTCTGACTTTGCAGGAATAATGTGTATCTTTGTTAAACAAGCTGGAATACAATCTGTGACTGCTGTTTCTGTGAAACAAAAATAAATTAATATAGCTATTACATTTGTATCCTGGCAGGGTCAAACTAGATATGGTGGGTATGCAGTGGATATGGAGGATGATTGTCCTTGTTCTTTCTTATTTAATTCTGGCATTGCAGGACTAATGTGTATTTGGGTGAAATAAGCTGGAAAACAAACTATGTCTACTGTTCATGCCAGACAAAAATCCATTAAAAAGCCAAAAGGGGGAATTCAACAAAGCTTCCATGGATTAGTTTTCCATGTAGGCATAGTGGCACGGAGCTTACATGGACGTAAGCAGCCATGTGATCCAGTAAACAGAGGTGAGGGATGTGCATGAGCATGCGAACACAGAAGTGTCCATGGCATGCAAATCACCTCATAAGTATGTGAATTACATGAAAATGAGGGTACAGACTGATCCAGCAAGCAGATAGGCAGTCATGCAGATCTCATATTGGTGTCAGAATTGTACACGGAAAATTTTCATGTACAAGAAATTAAAAAGTTAACAGGGGCTGTAAAAGCCCATTTAGAAGGTCAGAAATAGCATAGCAGACATAGATATGTGCAAAACTATGCCCTATATATGTTCAAGATGTAATGGTACATACTTTAAAATAAATATTTTTGTAATACCCATATTATGTTTGTGCAGAGCACAACACTGTGCAAACATGCTGTTATGGAAAAAAAAATTAAAAAAGTGCAAAAAGGAGGAAAAATAAATATGTGACAGTAATGCATTATAAGACCTTGCATGGAGTATGTACAATGGTAGACTGCTGTGGTTGCTAAGGAAGCATGACCTGGAATAGTACGGTTTCCAGGTATTAAGTATTGATCAGTATGCAAATGAGCTGGGGTTACTGAACAGGAAAAATGGGTTACCGTGTCCACAGATAAAAACGGTGTAGCCCCAGAACCATGTTGGTGTCCACAGCAGAGCTAACTGACATGAAAAGTGGATGTGTCACTCTCTGTTTAAGCACATTGGAGCTCAGCGATGCCTGTTTATGCAGTGCACCACTCACTAAGTAGGGGGCTGTGTCCACTGCTGCTAAGCTTTGTTTACCTTCAAGGCACATGTTTTAGCTGGTTTGAGCATGTTTCAGCATGTTTGAGCAACACACAGCTCAGTTAAGCAGGGAAGGGTGTGTCCAGACTGCTAAGCATTGTTTATACCTTCTGCCCAGGTTTGCGTGCAGCGCTGCAGTGCTTTGCAGGAAAGGCAGTTAAAAAAAAAGAAAAAAAAGAAAATTGCCTGAGAAAGCCAATCATGTATAAATTACTGATGACCCCTTTTCCACTTAAACTGGGCCATTCAAACCCCTCAATGATGTACTTAGCAGGTGGAATTCATCATAGTTAGACAATCACATGGGCTGCATCTGCAGCAGAGCAATATATAGTATGCATACACCCTGCAATCTGATATTTCCCACACACTCTGCACCATTGGAGTACAGACTTGGGAATTTTAACTGCGAGAATGCTAGGGGCTGCTGCAGGTATGCTACACCTGCATGTGCTAGATGCTGAGGTCAGTGCTGCTGCTGCTGCTGCTGCTGACAATAGGCCTAGACTGAGAAGGAGACGAGTGTTCATGCCCAAGGTAACCTACCAGGAGCTACATGAGCTGGATATTGTGGAGCACTACAGGGTGGACAGGGACATACTACAAGAACTCACTGAGCTCTGCTGCCCTCAACTCAGACCCAGAGCCAACAGAGGGGAACCCATCCCAGTGGAAAGAAAGGTATGTGTAGCCATTAGGATACTAGCTACAGGTACTTTCCAAATACCACCTGGGGACATGATGGGGTTCTCACAGGTATTAGCATCCAGGGTACTCCACCAGTTCCTGGGTGCCATGCTACCACATGCCAGTGAGCACATTTATTTACCCTGCACCCCTGAGGAGAGGGCAAGCAGTATGCATCTCTTCTACTGTGTACCACACTACCCTGAAGTACTGAGTGACATAGACTGCAGTTATGTACACATCAAAGCACCACCCAGTGAGGAGGAAAGAGTCTATGTCAACTGCAAGGGATGTCACTCCATCAACTGCCAGGTTGTGTGCAATGCCCATGGCATTATCATGAATATGTGTGCTGACATCCCTGGCAGTTACCATGATGCCCATATCTGGCATGCATCACAGTTGTACCAGATGTTTGCTAGGGGGGACATCCCATATGGCCATCTACTGGGGGATGCTGGCTACTCACTGGAACTGTGGATGATGACACCCATCAGAAATGCACACACACAGAAGAACACCATAATGAGGCACCCATAAAAACTAGGAATGTGGGCTCCTCAAGTCACGGTTCTGGTGCCTTGATATATCTGGTAGAGCCCTGCAGTACTCACCAGCCACATGTGCACAGGCATTCACAGTATGTGGCATGCTACACAATATGATCCTCCAGAAAAAGCTGTGGCAGGATCATCACAGGGAAGGGACACACAGCCCACCACCAGTGCCTAGGTCCCCACAGTCACACCCACAGGGGGATTCAAAGGAGAAACCCCCTGAGGCTGTCCCTGTAGGCAGATGTAGGTGTGCCCAGTATAATCTTTGGCAAAGAGGCAATGCATAGCACATGCACGGACAACCTAGGGTCCTAGGGACTGACACCTTACTCCAACTCACATACATAGTAAAAAGGATGCCAGCCACACCACACAACCTGTACCTTACCATGTATTGGCTATGTACTGCTTGCATCAGACAGAGTCAGCCCTGAAACACAGGTCTCTCAACTGCTACATCCACAAGGTAAGTCACTTTCCTTTACAACAACTGTACAGGGTAATAGACTATTGTAGCATATGTATGGACTTGATGCATGTATGCAAGGGAATAGAGTGGGCTGCTGGGCTACTTGCAGAGAACTAACAGCTACTTGGGACAACAGGTACTCTCTTCATTACTGACTGCCCCATAATATGCATTAGGCCACATGGCTGAAAAAACCACTGTAGTATGCATGGGAAATGCCAAATAGCTGGGTCATAGGACAGATGCATGACTGTCAATGCCAGAGTCCCATATCCCCGACACATCAGTGTTCCCATACAACTGAAGTAACAGTATGTTTGCAAGGATATATCAGCAGACCACACAATCCCAGGGCTGTCACAAAGAACCTGGCCACATGTTCTATTTTCCACAAAATGCAGGGGTCACAGTGCATGTCTGTCTGCTCTTGATAGTGTGAGGAATTAAACCTCACTTTCTGGTGGCTGGTGTGGCTCACTGCGCTAAGAACAATAGTATGGCTCATGGTGTTGATGGTTCGAACCTGGCTGAACCTACATCTTTTGCATATGAGGTACACTTATGGTAGGAGTCCCACAGACTGTCGATATGCCACAATCTGTTACTGGACAAAGCCAGAGAAAATGGGGGGACAGACGGCCACACTACACACATTAGACATGCTCTGAGTAACCTAGTAGTTGGCTAGTATAAGAATAGGTGGCAACAGGTCAGATTAGCAGCAGGATGTAAGGGCCATCACTTATCTGTGTTACTACTCACAACAATTCAGCCGGCTTCATTTAGTAGTTTATTACCAGAAAAACACAACTGTATAAGGAGCAGAGCAGACATATCAGGCAGAATGCTAGACTTCCTGCAACAACATGTACAGTGAGAGGCATGTAGACTGTCACCCTGTGTGTGGTGTTACATCATGTACCCCAGAAACATCATACCAACAACCACATAGAGCAGGAAATCTGGACAAACCTATGAACAGTAGTGGGACAAAGGCCCAAATATAAGGAGAAGGATTAACTACTGGCCAGACAAATGTAGAAAGTTCAGAGAATAACAGGTTGTGCATTAGCATGGGTTTCCCGATGTGTATGGAGTCAGTAACTGAAATGTCTGTCATCATTTCCTATCTTCAATCTATAATGATTTGCCAATAATATACCGATAATGTACCAAAAAATCACAATACTATGTACAACGAACACATATAATGCAAAACTCTGTATAGTCTATTACAAGCTGTACATTTCATAGATATGACACATATATTATGTTCAGCACACAGCCAGGGAATGCCTTGGGAAAAATATCAGTGAGATGCTGGACTGTTGATGCAGCTGCAGCAGCCAATGGTCTTCAGCACACAAAATCCCGGACTGAAGTAGAGGTAGGTCTGGCCTGGAGTCACCTTATATATACTGATAGTCCTACACTTAGCTAACTTGAGACCATGTCTGATGCCTCATCTGCCTAAGGAACTCATATGTGAAAATATGTCTGTGCATACAGACAGCTATGTATGCGTATCTGCCCCCATCCCCCTCACACATGAATACCCTATCTATCAGCATGTGGCACGATTCCCCTTCAGATGGTTAAACAGCTGAAATCTCAAAACACATATGGCCGAGAGCATATGCTCGAAATTTCAGAAGCTCGACCTTCTGAATGAGGATTGGCATACAGCACAGAATGGGATATTTCCCTTTCTGCACTGTAGTGCGATCTCGGAGTTAGAATAAATAAATAGCGGGGGGGTGGGGGGTGCTCCCCCCCCCTGCAGAAACACTGTTTTGTGTTTTCTTGTTTTTTTTTTTTTCTTTCCCTTTCAGAAGGTCGAGCGTTTGAAATTTGAGCATATGGCTTTGGCCATATGCGTTTCGATATTTCATCCGTTCGGCCTTCTGAAGGGGAACCATATATACATATACATTTATATAGAGCTACATAAATGTGTAGAGTGATTTAGACACTCCACATATATCTATATAACACAATTACATAACACACACACACACACACACACACACACACACACACACACACATATATATATATATATATATATATATATATATATATATATATATATATATATTTGTGTGTGTGTGTGTGTGTGTGTGTGTGTGTGTGTGTGTGTGTGTGTGTGTGTTTATATGTGTGTGGGGATGTACAAATGTCCACACCTACACACACAATGGTTGTCTGATTGTCTGATGAAGGCCGCATAATGACAGAATCTGCCCAAACACAGAACCCTGTGCCTGTAGAATGTCACCCTGCAGACAGACAACAGTGAGTAGGTGGTGTAATGTGCAGTGGCTACTATGCAGGACTTGGACAGGCCATATTGTTACCAGCCAATTATCCACCTAGCAAACCGCAACCAGCCAAACATGGCAAAACTGGTACCTATACAGACATAGCAGGGCTATTAACAGGTACCCTACTGTTAGGACACTAGGTACACTAACAACATAGAGTAGGTTCACTCTGCAGGCCACACATGTGGTGTAATACAGGTCATCCATTGTGTGTGTGTGTGTGTGTGTGTGTGTGTGTGTATGTGTGTGTGTTGCAGCAGTGTACTCATGCCTGTATCGTCTATCCCTGTGACAACCTAATAACATGTAAGTCTGTGGCAACTTTATAGGTAGGGGTTCTAATCTCACAATAGGCAATTGTGTGTGTGTGTGTGTGTGTGTGTGTGTGTGTGTGTGTGTGTGTGTGTGTGTGTGTGTGTGTGTGTGTCTGTACAAATATATTCCCATGCAGTGGTCATGCATTTTACTGCCCTAAATAGCCCATATTAAAGTAGGCAAAAATGCTATCTGCCACCACCTACATTTGTATGTACAGAACACCCAGGTGACACATATCGAGGGTAGCAGGCCTTGTCACAGGGTATGCATGCATGCATGATCACCCTAACTGCCTCCATTGTCCCTGACACACTGTTCTACACATATGCTCCCAGGTAACCACTAATGTATACAGCCATACCTTGCTGATGTCATATTTCTGCTGTGCTGCCATGCTGTCCTGTGCCACTATACTGCAGCCAAGTCTCCATAGCATACTCACTCAGACCCCTGGAACTGAAACATACACATTTATGTGAGACATATGTCAGTCTGCAACACTACCGCCAGTCTAATATTATGTAACAAAGATCCACAAACATTGATGTGTACTCATGACACATGCCAGCATACAGCACCTGTGCAGCTTAAATAAGGATATTTTCCCGCTCTTTGCCACCATTGAACCATTTTATAAAATGCTAAGCTTTGCTTAGCAGTGCGCAAACCCGCTAAGCTTAGTTGAGCAGTGATTAAAGTGGCACATGCTTAGCAATGCTTAGTGGTGTGCAAACCCGCTTAGTTGAGTTGAGGGCTGCTTAGACTGGGACTGCTTAAGCATTGCTTGGTTTGGCTTAACAGTGCTTAGTGGAGCTTAGCTATGGGCAAACTACATATTTTACAAATGAAAAAAAAAATGTTGAAAGTCGTTCTTCATAAGGGCTGTGTTTATTATTATGTATGCCTTTTACTTTGTATTCCCTAACCTTATGTATTTTAATTACATTATCTTGGAGTGTGACTGTCATGTATTGGACACTTGTGTATAAGTGGAGCTTTGCTCCATGGAACTCCACTGAAAATGAGCTTGTGGATCAGCTGGACTAACCCAGTTAACAAATGTCACTAAATACATCAATAAAACAAAATAATACTGTATAAAATATTGCCATCACATATAAAAGCTGAATGGCCTGTCCCTGTATTTGAACTATGCACCTACTGGGTACAAAGCCAGGACTCTAACAATTCAACTAATGCAGATGCAAAGTTTTCAGCTACACGTTTCTTTATAGCTTTCTGTTATGTTTAAGCATTGGTGAGCAATGCGCCACACCATGCAAACCAGCTCAGCTATGCTTAAACTTGACCTTCTGGGCAAAAATTAAAAGAATCCGGTTTCTATTTTTAGCTGTCTAGTACATGCTTATCACTAAGCACTATGCCGCGTTGCACAAACACAAAAAGAACACACAGGGACAAAATGACATTTCCACATTTAATTGCACTGCCAAATAGCACTTGGACCCTACAGGGGGTGTGTTACGGACACTGTAACACACCTTCTACATATTTATTTTACATACTGGCCGGGACAAAGTTACAATTTCATATTTTAGTGCCGTACTGCACTTTGACAGTGCAGGGGGGGTGTTACGGACACTGTAACACACCCCTCGTGCAGCATAAATAAATAAAATTATAAATAAGTGTCCAAGGACACTTTCTTTAATGTTTTAGTGCCATATGGCACTTTCACAATGCAGAGGGTGTGTTTGCGGATACTGTAACACACCCCCTGTATGAAATTATTTAATAAAATTATAAATAAGTGTCCGAGGACACTTTCTGTGATGTTTTAGTGCCATACGGCACTTTCACAGTGCAGGGGGTGTGTTACCCATCTCTGACCACTGTAACACACCCCCTAGCACTGATTCAGTAACCGTGTACATGGCTCCCTCTCAGTAGCACACCTTCATTTATATGCAAGGCGTGCTGCCGAGGGGGGAGCTGCTGCCATGGACACCATTCACTCCATGTAGGGATTACACTATTCTTACACAGAGTTTATTAAATCCAGGGTAGTATCTATAATAGATTCATTTTTTTTCATTTTTCCATTTTTTTACTGTTCAGAATATATTCCATGGTTGTTTGTTACTTATGCCAAACAACCATAGTGAACAAATAAGGAAAAAACACTCAGATAATCTAAAATTATGAGAGTTTTTGCTTGTCATTGTTTACTTTGGAATATAGTCTAGAGTTTATAATGATATAGCAGAGCATTACATAAGACTAATACTATGGAGAAAACTAAGCTCTGCATCCTAATATATAAATATGTCCTGAAACAGAATGACACATCATGGTGCCAGGCAGGGAAAAGAGCTTAGAACACAAAACAGCTGTAAAGAAGAAAGCACTGTGAATAATGCATAGGAACCAGTGTAAAATGTTCAGTGAGTGCATTGCTGTAATGAGTAGTACCTCTGCATACACTGTCCCCTACATATTGTAGTGCATCACTAGATAAAGAATGTCAAAATTAAAAAAAAAATGTCAAGGGAAAGAGATGTGTAAGAGAGAGAGAATGAGAAAGTCAAATCAACATACAGGATATTTAGTCAAATACAATACTATATAAAAGCAACAATCTATCAAGAAGCATCAGTATGATATAAAAGAGAAAGTGGGGTCAATGTAGTAGCAGATAGCAAAAGGTCACAAATCAAGCTTGCAAAATAAATTAATTCAGTGTGAATGTAATGCGCTGTGCTTTGGACAGCCACAGTACACAATCATGAAGAGAAGAGAAGAGAAGAGAAAAGAAGAGAAGAGAAGAGAAGAGAAGAGAAGAGAA